>NW_006256867.1:7711615-7785828 GCF_000478725.1 Eutrema salsugineum
CGTTATTGATGCTCCAATTTTTGATCTGATGCAGTTAAATGCACGGGAAAACGGCCATTCCCCCATAAAAATCCATAAACGAACTATTGAACCATGCTTATAATTACATGAAATATTGAAATGCGGCCAATTTCACCAAAACCGTAAACGGTGATAATTTTCCGTCAACAATTTATGACGTGGTAGACAAGTAGCATACTGGTTTAATATATAATTTGATCAATTTTTTATATATATATATTTCAGGTGGTCAAAACGATGTCGTTTTCATATTTTTTTAAAAAGTTCATTCTCTAAAATATGAATGATTTATCACCATACCAACTGAGCTAGAGACATTTATTGACTTTAATACACTAAAAATATTTATATTGATATCCAACTGAGATCAATATCATCATTGGTTGATAATCCTTGGCACCTAATCCTTCCTTACTTCACTCGGACTTACAGAGTCGTCCTCTACGACTTAGTTTGCGCCGGCTAGGGCTGGAATTATTATCCGGTATCCGAGATCTGATTCGGGATCTGCTATGATCCGCTCCGAGTCGCTCCTGATATCCGAGAAGGCTGGATCCGGATCTGGATAGTAAAATCATATATCCGTCTAAACCAGATCTATATCCACATAGTTAAATTATAAGGTCCAGATATCCGTATCCGAATCTCTAACCTCTAAATAGTCTAAATATATTTAAAAGTTATATTTTCTTAATAATTATGTAATATATTGAAATTTTAATATATAAAAATAGTTCAAATTAATTACAATATTTTTCTAATAAAAAATTTATTTTTTTTACGAAATATTAAATAAAAATTAAATTTATTATTATTTTCTTTTTTTTAGATTGTTTTATTAACCAAAGATGATGTTGATCTATCAAAATAGAGGTTTCAGGAGATCGAAGCTTGTGTCTCGTAATTGACTCTCCCTTTTTCGCTTAGGTCTCTCTAATCCATTTAGAGGCTTTGGTTTTTGAAAAAGTGGGGCTTTTGGCTGGGTTTTTTCCCGTTTGTTTTCCAAATATCCTAAGAAAAACACAAAAGTGGTGAATCTGTTGAAGATCTTTCTGTTTTACTAGGGTTTCCTCGGTTTTTGAAGGCTATCTTGAGGCGCCGTTTGCTGAAACCTAATAACCCTAATACAAACTTGGCAGTCTTTCAACATGTTGCGATTGAACTATGGCGAATATCGACAAAGCACTTATGTCTCTGTCTCTCGAAGAGGAGGAGGACATTCCTTTCGTCATGCCAAATCTTCCGAAGTACTGTTCCTGCGAAAAGAATGTGATGAGCATCATGGGGAGAACCCTAAATCCAGAATGTCAGAACATGGCTGACCTTATCTTAGATATGCCACGGAAGTGGCAGGTTTATGATCGGGTACGAGGTGTTGCTCTGTCCAGTGAGAGGTTTCAGTTCAGCTTCAAGTACGAACACGACCTAGAGGAGGTCATGAAGAAGAGGGTTTGGACGTTTAACGAGTGGTCTATTGTTATAGACCGATGGGTGAAAAAGCCACCAGAGGACTATCTACAGTTTATGCCGGTGTGGATACAGATCCGTAATATTCCTGTGAATTATTACACAGAAGCCTCTATTTACGATCTGGGAGACATCATTGGGAAGGTGGAGGAGATGGCGTTTGACCTGGAGAAACCCCAGAGCAAAGATTACGTGCGGGTCAAGGTGAGATTTGACGTTTCCAAACCAGTGCGCAGGTCAAAGGCAGTGATTCTACCGAATGGTGAAACAACAACAGTGTGGTACGATTTTGAACGAATCCAAAAACGTTGTTACAATTGTCAACGTCTGACACATGAGAAAGACAAGTGCCCGCTGCTGATAAAACTGAGAAAGGATAAGGCAGAGGCTCGAAGGAAGAGTATTTTGGAAGCAAAACCAATACTGAAAGAAAACGACCCTTTGTTTGGCGTGCTGAGGGAGGATCAGGTGGGACTGGATCCACATTCAGGTCGGCTAAAAATCCACCCAGATGTATTACAAGAGATGAGACTGTACCTCCTTGCCGCAGAAGGACAGGAGAGAAAAATAAGGGAGGAAAGAGTAAAAATGTTAATACAGAGTATGAGCTCGGACACACGAACTCAAAACCTTGTATTGCGGCTCGAAGATGGACCAGTGATCACGAATGACATGAATAAAGGAAAAGGGCCTATCTTTTCCAGTGACGAGGTGGTGAAGACATGTGAAAAAGAGAACCTAAAACCACCCGGGGATAAACTAATGGCGTCTGCGATAAAGGCTGGTATAGCAATGACAAGGTTTCCCCACATAGAAGAGACAACTTCAGAGAGAGGGGCTGCAAACTTCGACTCTGCAAACTCGGTTTTTAAGTCTGCGTCCTTGGGTTTTGACACAGGTTCATCTGATGCGAGCTCATCAGGAGTGAGACCCAGAAGAGCATCAGTTCGGAGAAAGATCACTCCCACGTCTCGGAAGAACCAAAAGGGATCGAAAACTAAAACTGAAGGGATTTCAAAAGAGGTGGTGGAAGAGCCAAAAGGTGTGTCTCCACATAAAAGGAAAGCTGTGGAGGAGGAGATGGTGGTAACTAAAATCGCTAGGTGTAATGACAATGAGGTGGTCCTGAAGGAAGGACCGCCGACGCCTCAATGAGGATCTTGAGCTGGAATTGTCAAGGCTTGGGCCGGGCACAAGACTTGACGATTCCCCGTCTCATGGAGATGCGTAAAACACATTTCCCTGAGATCATGTTCTTAATGGAGACGAAGAAAGACAGGAATGGTTTAGTGGATATTCAAACTTGGTTGGGATATGAAAGGGTCATAACGGTGGATCCTATTGGTTGGAGTGGGGGTTTGGCTTTACTTGTTAGGAATAATGTGTCGGTGGATGTAAAGTATGCAGACAAGCATCTAATCGACTGTGCTGTACAGTGTGGTTCTTTTGAGTTCTATGCTTCTTTTGTATATGGTGATCCTGAGATCAAAGGAAGTGCTCATGTATGGGAGAAACTGATGCGCATTGGTGTGAAAAGGAAAGACGTGTGGTGTATGGTGGGAGATTTCAATGAAATCCTACACAATGGAGAGAAACTGGGAGGTCCAAGGCGAAGTGATGGGTCTTTTAAGGACTTTGCTGAGATGCTTCGAACCTGTGAGATGGTCGAACTGATGGGGAATGGAGATGGCTTTACTTGGGCAGGAGTAAGACATAAACATTGGGTTAAAAGCAAGCTGGATAGATGCTTTGGTAACAATGCGTGGGGACAATATTTTCCACAGGCGAACCAAGTATTTATGGAGAAACTTGGTTCTGACCACAGGCCGGTACTTGTCAACCTAATGAGCAGACAGAAGGAGTCAAGAGGCTCCTTTCGTTTTGATAAACGGTTCATTGGAAAACCGAATGTAAAGGAGGCAATTCGAGTAGCCTGGAGAGGGATTCATCAAACAGCACCGAGGAGTTTGATGGATAGATTAGGTGCGTGCAGGAAGTCCCTCAGTAAGTGGAAAAAAGAAAACAAAAGCAACTCTATGGACAGAATCCTACAAATGCGCAAAGATCTGGAGATAGAGGAATCATTGCTTCATCCCAGACTGGATATGTGTAGGAACCTGAAGGCTGAAATTGCAAAAGCCTATAGAGAAGAGGAGAGTTTCTGGAAACAGAACAGTAGAGAGAAGTGGCTGCAGCTGGGAGATAAAAATACCAAGTTTTTTCACGCCTCGGTGAAGACTCAACGATTAAGGAACCAGATCGAATACCTGATTGATGATCAGGGTAATAAAGCAAGCACTGCTGGTTCGATGGGTGCTGTGGCAGGAAGTTATTTTCAAACACTTTTTACGTCCTCAAGATCTGATAGCTGTGGAGACTTCTTTAATGGCTTTGCAGAGAGAGTCTCAGAACGAATGAATAGGAGTCTTATTAAAGAGGTATCAGCTTTGGAAATCAAGGATGCGGTGTTCTCCATAAATTCCTCGAGTGCTCCGGGTATTGATGGCATGAATGGCCTTTTCTTTCAACACTATTGGGATATCTTGGGGCCACAAATTGTCTTGGAGATCAAACGTTTTTTTTGAAACAGGGGAGTTCCCAATTGAATGGAATTACACGCAGATATGCCTCATCCCTAAGGTCACAAAACCGACGAGAATGGTAGATTTGAGGCCAATAAGCTTGTGTACGGTTATTTACAAAGCTGTCTCAAAGATTTTGGTTAGGAGACTACAACCTTGGCTCGCGGAGATTGTCTCACCAACGCAGTCAGCTTTTGTTGCAGAGCGTTTGATCTCGGATAATATCATTATCGCACATGAGATGGTGCATGCACTCAGGACACATCCTCGAATATCAGTAGAAGACATGGCAATCAAAACGGATATGTCAAAAGCCTATGACCGGATAGAGTGGGACTATACAGCTCTCGGATTTCATTCAAAGTTTGTCCAATGGATCATGTTCTGTGTACAAACTGTGACATATACGGTGCTTATAAACGGAGAGGCACATGGGATGATAAGACCAGGAAGGGGTTTGCGACAAGGCGATCCACTATCGCCTTTCCTCTTCGACCTGTGTACTGAAGGATTTTCATATTTGATGACCAAGGCGGCTATGGAAGGGAAAATATCTGGGATACGATTCTCCGAGAATGGACCCGCAGTGGATCACTTATTATTTGCAGACGACTGTTTGGTTTTGTGCAAGGCGGATGACTCTCAATGTGAAGCTCTGTATAACATCTTGAAAGAGTACGAGAGAGTATCTGGACAAATGATTAATTTTGATAAATCGTCGATCACATTTGGGGTTGAGGTTGAAGAAGATACAAAACAGAGAATATAGATCAAATTGGGCATCCAATCTGAAGGAGGGACAGGGAAGTACTTAGGATTGTCGGAGTGCTTTACTGGATCGAAAATTGAAATGCTGAGCTATATCCAAGACAAGATGAAGTCGCGATTTCATGGATGGTATGGCAGATTCCTGTCGCAAGGAGGGAAGGAGATCCTTTTGAAATCAGTCGCAATGTCAATGCCGGTGTATGCCATGTCTGTTTTTAAGCTGCCAAAAATGACGTGCCAAAACCTTACCAGTGCCATGTCGAACTTCTGGTGGGAGGCACAAGAGGATAAGAAGAAAATCCATTGGGTCTCGTGGGAGAAACTATGCTTGGAAAAAGAGTTGTGGGGGCTCGGATTCAGAGATATTGAACTGTTTAACCAAGCTTTGCTGGCTAAACAAGGATGGAGGCTACTTGCATTACCGGAGAGCCTCTGTTCCAGGGTTTTACGAAGCCGTTACTACCCCAACTCATGTTTTCTATCAGCAGCGATGGGATCTCGACCTTCTTTTGCTTGGAGGAGTATTCTATATGGAAGAGAGCTCTTGGAAAAAGGGCTAAAGAGGTCAATCGGGTCGGTTGATACAGTTAACGTGTGGTTAGACAACTGGATGTTTGATGATAGACCGCGGGCACCATTTCGGCGAGAACTTTTATGGGATTTAAACCTTAAAGTGAGAGACCTGATTAACCCTCAGACCAAAACTTGGGACAGAGGTAAACTGGAAGAAATTTTTGTCCCGGGAGACATTGAAATTATCATGAAAAGCAGACCGGCTTTTGGCCTGAAAGATGGATATGAATGGGCCTATAACAGGTGTGGAGGCTACTCTGTTAAGTCTGGTTATTGGCTGGGGAAGAATCTGCAACCGTCGAAAGCTAGATTAGTGGCCATGGAAAGACCATCTTTGAACCCTTTGAAAAGCAAAGTCCGGACTACGAAAACGAGCCCAAAGATCAAATTGTTTATGTGGAAGGCATTGAGTGAGGCACTGCCAGTTTCTGATGGTCTTAAAGGGAGAGGAATGACAGTGGATGGGGTATGTCAAAGTTGTGGAGGAAATGGGGAATCCATAAACCATGTTCTCTTCGAGTGCACTATCGCAAGACAGACATGGGCGTTAACAAATTTTCCTTTCCCTGCTGAAGGTTTTCACCAACAATCCATCTTTGTAAACATGGCGTATTTGTTGAACAGAGTCCATGATAAGGAGATCCCAGAGGAGATTAGCAGAAGCTTCCCATGGATCCTCTGGCATATTTGGAAGAACAGGAATGCGTTCTTATTTGAAGGGAAGAGATTCACGGCCCCTCAAACAGCTGCAAAAATATGGGAGAACTCTAATCAATGGTTTGAGGCTCAACAAGGTAAAAATTTGGAATCAGGGGAGGAGGCTCTTGATATACAGCAGCCAAAGAAGTGGTTACCTCCTGATGAAGGCACGCTAAAGTGTAACATTGGTGTCACCTGGTCGCGAAGAAAGAGAGTGGGTGGAGCTGCATAGATTGTGAGAGATCACGATGGAATAACTAAGATTCACAGCCGTCGAGCCTTCAGTACTGTTGAGAGCTTGATTGAGGCGAAAACACTGGCACACCTGTGGACGGTTGAAAGCATGTGCAGTCATCATATTGGTAGCGTGGTGTTTGCTACAGAGGCATCGGAGATTATCGGGGCTGTAAACAATCCACATGCATGGCCTGCTTTCCGATCCCAATCAAGGGAACTCCTTGAGACTTTGCATGGTATATCAGAATGGAAATGGGTACCTGAAGTCCGAGAGGCAAATAAACCGGCATTCATGATAGCGAGGAGTGTTGTGGTGGAGGACAAGTCTCAATCATATGTGGCTTCGGGAGCTCCGGGCTGGCTAACTGAAATCATCGAGCAGGAAAAGTCGAATGCCTCTGTGTTTTCGACCTGATGGTTGGCCTTGTAACCTTCGTTTGTTTTGTTATGGTTTTGGTTTAAACTCTATTTCCTCTTTTGAGTTAATAAAATACAATAATTGCGTTAAAAAAAAAAAAGATGTTGATCTCAGTTAGATATCAGTATAAATATTTTTAGTGTATTAAAGTCAATAAATGTATTTAAGTTAGTTGGTATAGTGGTAAACCCTTATTTGTAAGGTTGTGTGTTCGAGTCTTAAGGTATGATCATTATTATATTTTTATAAAATAATAATTCATATATTAATTTAAATTTAATTTAAGTATTCAAATTTAAATAATATTTTCAATGAGATGAAAATGATATATTATTGTATATTTTTACTAAATAAATCTAAAATTTAAATATTTAAATTAAATAATATTTAATATATACAAATAATATGAACATACATGTTAAATATTATAATAATATTGATTATTTTTGGATTAATATTAATAACATGTTATAATGATGTTTTTAATTGTGGTACTTTTCGAATTAATATAAATAAATGGGTTAAAATAATGTTTTTTAATCGCGGTCATATATAATACTAAAAAAAATAAATCAATAAAACCAAATTATATTTAAACAAAAATATTTTTTGTTATATACTTATTAGAAAATTTATATATAAATAAAAATAAAAACAATAATTAAATTACATAAATAAAAATAGTTTCCGTGAGACATCGTTATATTATAAAATGCAGAAAACGTTAAATTACAATGACTTGTCGTTACGAAGAAAAGAAGGACAAAATTAATTCGATAAAGAAGGACAAAATTAATTCGATAAAGAAGGACAAAATTAATTCGATAAAGCAGTAAATAAACTGTGGAAATAGCAAACACAAATTCCGCGGGAGTTAGGCATGTAGAGTAAATCATACGATTTAGTATGGAGATCATGTACCACCAGTGCCACTGGTTCAGAGAAATCATGACCATGAGGTAATAACTTATTCTTCTCCAGAATTGCTACTGGTTCCAGTGGCCATTCGGGTTCCCCGTAACAAAAAAAATTTGGGTGAGATCTATCGAGCAAATTTTCTCCCATGTCTTGTTGCCACCTGAAGAAACAAACGACCATATAACTTGGGTGGGCCAGTTTTTCTCGGATACGCACAGGCGGTTATCAAGGGTGGACATGATGATGTCCCGACAATGACTGACTTCCATAGGCAAAGGGAGTTTTAGAGATGACTTGAAAGGTTTCGGTGTGAAGATCGAAAGATAATACGTTGGCAAGTAATAATCTGATACGAAGAAGCATGGAGAACGTACCTCCAAGCATTGGTGCTAAAATCAAAAACTTCACAACTAGTAACGCTGTCTAGTCCTAATTCAGATGAATTATATAGCAAAACCGGCTTGTATGTGCCCGTCGATTTGTCTTTCCCGAATCCAAGCTTACATGGGGTGAGCTGGAGCCCTTTCTTTAATCTGTAGACGCACAACTGTTGAAAACAGGAATGTAGAAAACTTTGATGCCATCCAGTGGCGGGGTTGATCACGACATTCTGTTTGTAGAAATGGGAGAGGAATAGCAGACCGTCACAACTACCATGGCAAACCTCGTCGGTGGTCAGAATTGAGAAACTGACCGTCCAAATTTCTGACGACCCCAACACAGTTCTCATCCTTCCAGGATCACAATCTTCACCGTAATCAACAATGGACACCAAAAGCATATCTGCACCTCGTGATTGCCTACGACGGATCAACTGTTGTTCGTGGAAACGTCGGGAATCGATTGTCGATTTCCACCTCTTGGATACAGACCTGAATCTTCGCAGAGATTTCCCCGGAACTCTCTCGAGTATGATCTCTACAGCATCGTGTGGTAGCAATTCAACTCTCGAGCGATGTCTTTTCACCATTGTATCTCGTCTCTAACTGATCAAGAGAGACGATCAATGCTTTATAAATATATATATATATACACACACACTAACACACGATCTGAGCATCCGACTCGAGCTAGGAATCAGAAAAAAAAGAACAACTTTCAAATCAGCTGTTTCGAATTCCGACACTATCATAAAAAAATTCATACTTTATGAATAAGTAGAAACAAGATATTCAGGGTTGCATCAAAACAAAAACGAAAAAAACAACAAAAAGTGAGTACCTCAGGCAATGATCGCATAAAATCCTTTCTCCTCCGCCTTTACCAATCCTCAGGGATCCTTCAGAACAATATTCAGGAGTGTTGATGTCGATGTGGCTTTTACAGGCGGAGGAGACGGATAGAGATCTCACTGGAAACTCAAGACCCAAGTTGCAACCCTATGTCTTATTCAATTTCTTTTTTCTCTTTTGGGCTTTGAACCCATAACCCTTCTGCTTGTAATTGTTTGGGTTTTTGTTGTCCGAAATTTGCTACATGATCAGGCCCATCTAGCTTGCTTTTTAGTTTGAAACTATGTTTTACTTTGTGCGTCTCCAGATGATTTTTTCTTTTATTAATCAAATTTTGTAATATAATTTATCTTTTTTATAGATATAGTTTTTCTAATAAGTAACAAAGATTTATTTTTATATTTAAATATATAATTTGTATTTTAGATTTTTTTTTAATATTATTATGAACACGATTATAAAAACATAATTCTAACTCATTCATTTTATTAATAAAAAAAGAATCGTAATTACAAAAATATAATTCTAACTCGTCCATTCTATTAATCTGAAAAAATTGTGGTTATAAAACATAATTCATATTATTTTATAATATAAATATTTACTAATTTGAAATAATTTTTAACTTTATATTTTGCATGTTTTGATAACCTAACTCGCATAAGACCTTAAATATTAAAACACAACCCTTACCCATCCCATCAAATTAACATATAATATAAATATTTATCAATTTTAAATATGTAAAATTTTAGAATAATTAATTATAATGAAAAAATATAATAACATTTTCGTTAATCATATGCGCTATTAGGAACACATTAGTTTAAATTTCAAAAATATTAAATAAAAAATCTAATTGAAATTAAATTAATTTTAGAGTAATTCAATTAATATTTAAAATTTTGTAATTAAATATAGTAATAAGAGAATTCAAATAATTTGAATTTTAAATGAAATCTAACCTATATTTATGAAAATCTGAAAATATTTAAATTAATAAATAATTTTAGAATTAAATATAAATATAAAATAAAATGTTTTTTCAGTTATATATTACATTAACTTGGATCAACATTAAAACAGTTTCCAAACAGAATTTTCTTAAAAATAAAAATAAAACTCGGAATGTTTGAAAAAAAACTTAGAAAATGTTTGGAAGCAAGCACTAAAACTGTTTCTGTTTTAATATAACACAACAAGCACGGATTAAAAGCTAGACTGTATTAAAAAACACAAATTATATTAAGAAATTCGCTAAACAAGAAAAAAATTGTTGTGCGAGAGCACAGATAAAATCTAGGTTATACGTTAATTGTGTAGTTTCGTTATTGATGCTCCAATTTTCGATCTGATACAGTTAGATGCAGCTGCTCCTGCTCTTGCTAAACTGAAGCAGCCTATCATCATTGCGAAGCTGAATGCTGACAAATATTCCCGTCTTGCTCGGAAGCTTGAGATCGAGTATGTTTGTTCTAATTTGAGTTTCAAGTCTGTTCTCTAGCACTGCAATCACTTTAGCTAATTGCTTGAATCGAGAGTTTGAAAAGTTTCAAGCTTTAGGTTCCTCTGCTGCAATCACTTTAACTAACTTTTGAGTTTCAGTCTGTTCTCTCTGCAGTCATTTTAGCTAAATTGCTTGAATTGGGAATCTGAAAAGTTTCAAGCTTTAGGTTCCTCTGCTGCCTTCTTGGTTATTTGATGAAGAGTCTCAACACCTGCCTAAAGAAGATAAATATATTTTCTTCGTAATATCATTTCCTAACATTGAACTTGTCTTAGTTTGTTTGTCAGATAGCTAAGCACGGAGAATATGTGAGGCTGATCTTCTATGAAAAGGAAATAAGATGTGCTGCATTTGTAAGGTTGGGATTTACTAAACTATCTTTCCATTTCTTTTATAATGTAAAAAAACGTTTTTCAAGTTGAGCTTTTATAAATGCCAAATAAATGAAACAATCGACAACTTAGAACTTGCAAAATTAGTTCTGGACAAAAAGAGTCCAGTAGTTAACTAAAAACTAACTTATTAATCATTGAAGGAGCATAATCACTTCAAAGCTTCATCATTCTTATTGACCAAAAAAAAAAAATCATCATTAAAAACTTTTTTCCTGCAATCTTCTCTTTACCATGAAAGGAGTCAATCCTCTCAGTTCGTCTTTTGAAAATCTTATATATGAAAAGAGGTTAGCCATCTCCCACAGCTTGCTACATCAGCATTCCAGAGACCAACAAGTGTCCATTTTAAAAATAAATTTAATGCCATTTATTCTAATTTTCAATTTATTAAGTATAAATTCCCATCTGAGAAATTTCATTAGTCTTTTTTTTAAGAAACATCTACATTTACAATCATATCTTTTCATCTTCTTTGTCTTTTCAACTTTTTCATCTCAGACAATATATAAATTTAGGTTCAAAAGACGTTGTTTTCAATTTTTTAATCACGGCGTTCTGCTAGAAAAATATAATCTCACTAAAAGGAAACAACAGATTAAATTTGATTTTAAGATCTTAGGGCTTGCTCTAGAAATATGTGAAGTCGGTTTGAAGAGGTTGCGAGAAACAGCATCTAAAGGTTTAAGAGTTCCGATTGTTCAAAGTTTAACATAACTTTTCTTTCCTTTTCTTTTTAACATAATGTTCATAACTAATAGTGACATTGAAATTAAGGCTTTCCACATTCCTAATAAAAACAAATAAACAACATTTCTAACTTTTTGGTATTCGTCTAAGATTTTTTAATATTTTTTTGTACTGATTTGATATTTTTATTCTTCCGGCTTATCTACATCATAAACACTTTTTTTCTAAGCTCGTTCTATGAAAAAATGTAAATATTTATTGTTCTCTTCATTCAAAGATTTTGCGGTTTTTATTGGTCAACTATGATATTATTATAGCTGCATTTCATTGTGAAACATGAAGCATGGGGTGGTTCTTGCAGAATCATGGCAATTATGCATGTCATAAACATGAGAACATTTTTTTGTTTGATAAAGATTTTGTTTAAAAAAATATAATACCAAACAATTAAGAAAATTACCATATTCTTATAATTAACTACGTATATATCTCAACACAAACATATTTTAAAAATATTATATGAAATAAAATCGCGCGTATGCGCGGGTACAAGCCTAGTTTTAATAAAAGTTACCCTGCAACAAAGACCAGAATACACAATGTTCAGGTTTTAATGGAAGCAGATGATAAATGAACATACAATTATATTAAATGATGAAGAATTTTACCTTGTAACTCTTGTTTTCTTCATCAGCTTCTTCCAAATTACAGGTTCTTAAAAACCTGTTTGAAAACCACATTCATTATTTTCTTCTCAGGCTTCCCTTCTTCATCTACAATTAAAATTTTCAATCCTTTTTTAGATGTGACTCTAGATATAGCCACATAGAACTGTCCGTGTGAAAACACAGGCCTTGGTAAAAAGATTCCAACTTCAGATAGGGATTGCCCTTGACTTTTGTTGATTGTTATCACAAAAGCATGCAGAAAGTGGCAATTATCTTCTCCGCATTTTGAAAGGTAGTCTTGTATCTGATGGCGTTATCAACAATCTGGGAATAAGCACTTAACTCCAACCTTATCTCCAGTAATAATTGTACCTTCCACCATGAAATCAGTCATTTGTGTAATTTGAAATCTAGTACCATTCATTAACCCTCCTCTAGGATCAATGTTTCTTAACAAAATCATTGGACAACCAATTTTCAATCTTAACTATGGTTAGGTAATCCAGAGGCCTTGATAGTGTTCAAAAACTCAGGTCTTAGAGCTTCATCATTAACTGCACTTGTATCAAAAGGATCTATAGAATCCGAACTTAGATAGATCTTTTCCTCACCTGAAGTAAAAAAATACATTATACTATTTGTTAAACAACGTTAGGAAAATGGAACACTAAAATATAATGCAGAAAACCAATTACTAACCAATGAATTTATCTAGCATATGATCATTTATGATATTAACATCTTCATTCGTAAGACATAGAATTGCTCTTTCTTGGAAAAAATTTGGTTCCTTATCCTCTTGTAAGGAAGCCGTATCTCCATACACTGCTTTGCTGATAGCTTTGATTGGATCAGTGGCATCAGTTATCAAAAACTCTTCTGGAATATCGATTAAAGCATCACCATCATTAGGTTCTCTAATTTTCCATCTCCAGCATCCAACATCTATTCTGAAAACTCTTTAAGATCATTTGCCTCTTGAACAGTTAAATTGTTTGAAAGTAGTCGCATGTTATTTGTTAGTTTCAACACTTTACAATGATCCCAAAGATATGATGAATTAAGTGCAGACATGGCAATTTCCGACCTAGAACCTCCATTTATCAAGGGAAGAACCTGGCTGAAATCACCTTTAGTCACAACAACTTTTCCACCAAAAGGCTTTTTCTCTGGATTCTCAATAATATCACCTAGACTTCTATCCAAAGACTCAAAACAGTAGTTATTCATCATGGGTGCTTCATTCCATATGATAAGATTTGCTTCTTTCACTAACTTAGATTGATCTGTTCCATGTTTCAATGTGCAAAAAGAATTCTCATATGGATTTAGAGGGATACCAAACCTGGAATGAGCAGTCCTCCCACCTTGTAACAATAGAGATGCAATACCGCTAGAGGCAAGCACAATCTCTCCTCGGCATCTTACTGCAGCAGATAGTAATGTCGAGAGAAATATTTTTCCAGCTCCACCAAATCCATAAACAAAGAACACACCACCTCTTTTTTCTAACACAGCTCCCATTATCTCATCATATAATTTCCTTTGTTCAGCTTTGAGCTTTCCAATGTCTCAATCATGATTTGGTCTCAATTCTTCCTTGTTATAGCTTTTCTCATCAACTATCAAGACATTATCCGTACTATTTCCCTCTCCACTTGGCTGCGGCATTGTTGTATATATTGATAGTGAACTCCCATTACTTCTTATAATTTTCTCGATTTCTTGAATAGCATAATTTTGTTAATCCTCGTCATTTAAGCTCAGTTCTGCAACATCAAAAAGAGTTTCAGTGTGCATGGATTTAGAAAAACAAATGAAAAATAATCGAAGTCACCATGTACAAAAGAAATATAGGGTCTTAACCTGGTCTGTACAAATGGTGTTGCATGTTATGCTCAATGTCTTTTGAAAGAAACTTCCAAGTCTGGTGCCAAACCACTTCTGGCTTAGTTAAGCTATTAGAAGTAAACATGATAACAAAAAACTTCCGAAGATAGCTAGCGCGCAGAACTTGAAAACCTTCTTTTAACTATATCATCAATATACTACTGGTCATCCTCTAGCAATCCTCGTGCATAACATGCCTCTTTGTAGCTCTTGTAAACCACTCCATTGACAGTTTTAATGTCATCAAAAGAGCGTGGACCTTTAACATAGTTCAGCAACATTCGCAAATAATATGTATCTTCCATGATTTGCGGCGCATAGTTAATACTTCTAACACTAAATCCCTTTTTCTGTCTCTCTTTGAACATCTTCTTCTTCTTATCAAAAAACAAACTTATTAGGAATTTTCTCATATGTAAGCTTTCTAGCGTCTGCATTAACCTTGCACATCTCAAACCAGGCATAAAACATCGTATTCTCAATGAGTTTACATATGACAATTGTTTCTACCTGGTCGTCACCTGTAAAAACTACAATATGTTACCCCGGCAGATGGAAAGAAAGCTTCTCAACCGGTGTTGATCGATAATGTATGGGATATTAGAAAATCCTCCATATAGCTTCACAAGCAGAGACATACCTGTAAAAAAAACCCAAATAGTAATGTTTAGTTATGGAATAAAAAAGCATAGGTTGAAAAGCAAATGTTATGGTGAAGCTACTAAAAACCTGCAGTCAAAGAAGTCTTTGATTTCATTCTCTTTTTTTTTTAACGTCTCCATTGGGATTTGTACCACCATCTTTCTGAGGTGGTTCTACAGAAACAGTTACTCGATCTTGCCCCTTAGTAATGTACGTAAGTAAGTACTTGGTAGAACCAGCTTGGTTGCACCATTCTTTTCAACAAAAATTTCTGGTTTCTTACGCCTTTTATAAACTGGAAATCCTTCTTTGTTAACAGTAGTTTTGTCAGCATAAGAAACCCGACAAGGGCCATGAATATGAATTTGAATTGGGTATAACTTAGAACATTCACCATTCTCCATACATGGTGAATTTGAATTGGAAACTCGACAAGGGCCATGAATCATCATTTCCTTAATGACATCGTAAAGCTCTGGTTTTTATTCTTTGTCTGGAAGTTCTGCACAAATTATCTGGTCTATGTCGTCAGTTTTGGGAAACTTTGATGCTAGATCCATGAAAAGAAGAATATGAGCATGTGGTAGGTCTTGTTTCTGAAACTCAATTGTATACATTGCTGCACAATTCAAAAAAAAAACAGCATGTTAGTTGCATTATGTAGTATAAACTTAGAAAATGTAGACACTTTGTCAACAGTGAAACTTACATGATCTTGTAACTTCTAAAAGATTTGTTTTCGTTTAATCATCCATCAAAGCATCAAGTTTCATCTTAAACACCTTGCAAATAATATATGGTTGATCACCACTCTCTAAATTCCGTTTCTTCAGATACTTAGTGATCTCAGGCCATTTTGGATTACATGTAAACATGATGAAAAGATCTGGAAATCCAAAATGCTTACATATGGTCATTGCATCCAAATAGTTATTCATCATGTATCTTGGTCCACCTACAAAAGAAGCTGGTAATGTAAATTGTAGCCCTTGTTCATGCATATCTGACTTTCCTGCATTCTCTGACTCTTTGATTGAGTCATTGTTGGTGGGATACTCTGCACCCCCGATTTAGCCTAGTATGAACCGAGATCGGCCCAACTGATTCTGATTTACGATGGTTCATATATATATGAAGAATACTCGACCCATTAACAACCTCTAAAGCCCAATATCCGTATTTCGTGGAATATTTTCTAATCTTATCTGGAAAAAGGAAATATTTCTAAAAGATAATTTCTCGAAAAAAAGGAAGTAATTCTTATCTACTCCGGGAAATAAGGAGATCTGCAATATCAAATCAAGAAGGAAACGAAAAAGCGACCTGCTTTAACATCTATAAATACAAGAGCTCTACATTGAGAACATTATTATTCATTCATCCACAATTTCTTAGAAGACCTAAATTACTTCTTTTTCTTATCTCATGAACTACGAATGAATTGATCCCTATTCTAGGGTACGTAGGCAGCTCATCTTGAGTTCAGCTATAAAATCAATAAAATCTCTAAATCGTTTGTGTGATACTCCGTATCAACAATTGGCGCTCTAGGGAGGGGACCGAAATTTTTCAAAACCAAAAAGAAAATCCGACGATGTCAGTATCTCCGATCCCTCAAGTTGCTACTACCGACCATAATCTTCAACTACCGACATAGCTCTTTGACAACACAACCAAGGGCGCATCATATAAAAAAAATTCCGACTCTTGTGCTTTACCCTGTACTGTACGATGAAGTCTCTGACCTCCCTCCTTGCCTATCGATTATGATCTCCAAACACAACGCCACCAAGACGTCAAAAAAAAAGCTAAGTTTTGCATACTTAATTATTTTATTTACCTCATCCGTGGGTTTTTGGAAAATTAATGATTTGCAATAACCAATTACTGACATAACTCAGCGTGGAAGGAAATAATTCATGCTTGATGGCAAAAATATTAATTATTAAACTGTTGGGTTTTCTTTTTTACATAAGTTTTCTTCCTTGATGGCAGTCTCTTCTTTCGATGACTTGTACCTGAAAACAAAACTTCATCTCCCTTATCATACGAGGAATTTCAACGATATGGGCCCCCAGCTCTCTCATAGTTTGTTACAAGGGAGACCTAACTTGTGGAGCAATCAAAACAACAACCTTCAACAAAAATAAACAAAGATCGTGTGCACCCTCAAGCTTCTCACGACCGAGATTTTTCCGACCTCGTGGTAGCTCGTCAGCTCGGTTCCACCATTTATGCTTCACCAAACTCTGTGTTCTGAGCTCCCACTTGTTTGTGCTTCACCGAAGCTGTTCATAGACGAGCTCCGAGCTCCGAGCTTCGAGCTCCCAGCGCTTCTTCGACCCTCTATTTCAGCTTTAAGTGAGCTTCGTGTTTGCAATCCACCGCAAGGGCTTGTTCTTAAACTCCATCTCATCAAGCTCGCGGACTCCCTTTTGAATCCATCAGCTCATGAATATGTCCGATTCCATGCTCACCAATCTCCTCAGCATTCACAAATTCATCATAAAGACAATACAAGAGACGTCATAAATCAGACCTTAAACAATTCTGATTCATCCGTTATCGTAGATAACGTAGCCTGTAAAACTATATCATAGTATAAGCATCCACCAGAAATTGTTTGAATAATCGCCTTGAGTGGGGAAGAGTATGAGACTCATTTTTTCTTTCCTGGATACAAAATGCAAAGAATTGTCTCATAGATATAACATCCTTCTTAAAAACTTTATCTTCTTTTGTCGACCCTTTTTTAATCCAAAGCATAAAACCATCCTCACCATATAGAAATATGAGAGGATATTGCAGTGGAAGATGTAAAGGATGAAGGCGTCCAGATTGTTTTTGCAGAACAATAGGAAGCTTTTTCAGCCCTAAACTTTCCAAAAATATTAATCTTAGGTCTAAGTTTTTTGGTGTAAACATACTTACTCTTTATAATAATTTGAATTGCATACCTAATCTATCGTTTTTGTGCTTAAATCAGTTTCCATCCATTCGATGTCAATGATCCGTTAAACTACATTTAAGTGGCGTACACGTAAGCAACGATGTCGTTTTTAGCTTTCTGTGTGTTTAAAAAAATTCTGGCAAAACGACATCGCAGACGGACAACAATAAAACAGCCTTCCTAGATTTTTATATGTCTCTGAAGTTCTTATTATAGACCCTTCACCACATCTACATCTTTTCGGTATTCCTCTATCTGGTTCAGACACATGAGGTCGGAAGCAAATCTCTTCACAAATTGCACACGCAAAACTTAGTATCTATGACCGATTTTAGAAAAAAAGCATCTTTGGAGACTACCGAACTCACAATAACTGAAAATTCATTATCACTTACCTGAATTACTGGAGGAAGACATCGATATTGAACAACCTTAGATACTTGATTTCAAATCCCTAAAACAGTTTCGAACGACCTTAGATGCTTGACTTCAAATCCCTAAATCGATTAAGTAGCCGTCTGAGTCTCGAGAGTTTGAATAAAAGAGAAGGAAAAAAAAACGACGTCACTTAAGGCCCATTACAAAGCAATGTCGTTTTGCCAGATTTTTTTTATAAACCCACGGAAAGCTCAAAACGACATCGTTGCTTACGTTGCTTACGTGTACGCCACGTAGACGTAGTTTAACAGATCGTTAACATCGAATGGATTGAAATTGATTTAAGAACAAAAACGATAGATTAGGTATGCAATTCAAATTATTATAAAGAATAAGTATGTTTATACCAAAAAAATGTTTAGGTCTAAGATTAACATTTTCGAAAAGTTTAGGGCTGAAAAGACTAATTTTCCCAAAACAATATCACGTTTATCTATGTCTAAGCTGAAATCTCCCAGAATCAATGCAGCTACTTCAGATGCTGTTGGGATATTATATGGCCTTCCATTTGTGACATGATCACTAACTATTCTCATGTGGAAAGTTTCTTCTAGATTAGTATTAAACATCTCTCTGGCTGATCTAAACTTTTCCACATAAGAATTGACCGTATTTAATATTTGGATGATAAACTCGATAACCTCCTTCTTCAAACCCTCTTTCTTCCCTTGCTACTTCTTAGACTTGCTGAAATTTTGAAATTACAAATTTCCGTGAGAAACTTAAGTTTAAATCAGAAAAAGATTAGATATAATGATTAGAGAACATCTATTATTAAGTGAAGTTTACCTCAATGCAGTTTGTCTGTTGCGGATCTCGTTTTCTGTCTACAATATATAGTTGTAAGAACTTTGCATAATCCCCAATTGTTGGCTTTAAACTTCCCATCAAATGATAGTTCTCTCCTTGAAGCTGAAACATTTGTGGTCCATGACCCTTTTTAATAGACTGGTCTACTTTTCCACTAAGAGAAGTAAATGAGAAGACCATGTTAAAAGGTCTGATATTCTTTTGAAAATTTCTATTGAGTTTGTCTTTGTCATTAATTAACCTCTTCAAGAGTTCTGGGGTTCCTTTAGAAGTGGCAATTTCATTTGGCCTTGCATACAACACAACGTGAATGTAAGATTGCGTGCACAACAGTTCTTGTTTATGCATCCCCCTACGACATTATAGCACCACATTTATCACACGTATATTGTGGATCATCTTCATCAATATATACTGCAGAAGAGTTAATGTGTTAGTGGGCACCCGAAATATTTCTGAATAGTTAACGTATCACCCAGAATTTCTAAAAGTTTTAATGATGTAACATCAATTTCATTGTTTTGTTTTCCCCTTTGAGTCCTATATATATTTCTGAAAACAAAATACTTGTTTCTGACTCCCTACCATCGATAGCATCAGTGGGCTTTGATTTTCTTTGTCTGATTGTTGAAATGTGACACAATCACTTATATAAGTCAAAACGGGTCTTGGTTTATGACTTGGTACAAGCTCTAATTAGGTGATCATAGTAATTTGATTAGAATCGATTATTGTCTTGTGTACCGGCTTGGTTCAATCTCTGTAAACCAAGGAGCTAAATGAGTCTATGTGTCTAAGTGAGCTGAGAGACGATTCTGCAGAGTTGTTACGAATCATTCTTCTTCTTGCTCTGGATCTAGTACGTTTTTGATCTAGTGGAATTCTTGCTCGCTTGAGCCATCAAGCCCAGGGGCGTAGCTGTTGGATAAGTTTGAAATAACTTGGAGATCAAGTTAGAGTATATTTAGGAGATATCTAATATACTTATCTAATATTTAGGAGTTATCTAAATATGTAACTATTCCTAAAAGGATTAGGAAATATCTCCACTATATAAGAGATACCAAAGCTGTGGTAATCCTTATGAGTTTTGAGAGATTAAACACTTAAGGTTTTGAGTTAGTTTCCTTAAGCTAATAAGAGAGTTTTTCTTATTAAATCTCAAAGTTCTATTCACTTACATTCGATATTTGGTATCAGAGCTTACAATCTTAGCACAGAGATTCGATCAAAGGAACTATGGGAGATCTTGTTCCTGCTATACGACCTAAAGAGGCGAGTGGTTCCTCCATTCATTGCCCTATGCTTACTACTTCAAACTATACGGTATGGTGCATCAGAATGAGGAGCTTACTCAAAGTTCACAAGGTTTGGGAGATTGTGGAAACAGAATCCACTGATGCCGAGAAGAATGATATAGCATCAGCACTGATTTTCCAATAAATACCCGAAACCCCAGTTCTTCAAGTTGGAGAACTCAACACTGCGAAGAAAGTGTGGGATGCGATCAAGACAAGATATGTTGGAGCTGAACGAGTTAAGGAATCACGCTTACAAACACTAATGTCAGAGTTTGACAAACTCAAGATGAAAGACGAGGACACAATCGATACTTTCTCTGGCAAACTTCCAGAAATTTCTTCAAAATCAGCAGCACTCGGAGAAACCATTGATGAATCAAAGCTTGTGAAGAAATTCTTGAAAAGTTTACCAAGGAAAAGATTTATTCATATCGTCGCAGCTCTTGAACAGGTCCTTGATCTAAAAACAACTACGTTTGAAGACATTGTTGGTCGTTTAAAGGCATACGAGGAGCGAATAAACGACGAAGAGGAAGAACAGAGTGATGATCAGAGTAAACTCCTGTATGCAAACTCTGATTCATCAAACTCTCAAGCGAACTATAATGGAAACCGCGGAAGAGGACGAGGAGGTCGTTCTAACTGGAGAGGAAGAGGTCGCGGACGAGGACGAGACAAGGAAAGAGAATATCGTGTGACATGTTATCGTTGTGATAAACAGGGCCATTATGCGTCCGGTTGTCCCGACAGACTTCTAAAGCTCCAAGCTACTGAAGAAGAGAACGAAGAAGATACCACTGAAGCCGACAAGCTCATGATGCACGAAGTAATATTTCTCAATGAGGAGAAAATCAAGCCCAAAGTTTTTGATGCTGACCTAAACACGAGTAATGTGTGGTATCTAGATAATGGTGCCAGTAATCATATGAGTGGAAACCGGTTCTTCTTCGTGGATCTTTATGAGACAGTTACTGGAATGGTAAGATTTGGTGACGACTCGCGCATACATATCAGAGGAAAAGGTTCGGTACGATTCATGTTCGACAATGGAGACAAGAAAATATTAGACAATGTCTATTATATTCCTGATCTCAGAAGCAATATCATCAGCTTATGCCAAGCAACAGAAGCAGGATGTGAGATACGAATGAAAAACGACCGTCTCAACCTTCTTGACCGAAACGGACAGCTTCTTGTGCAGACTACGAGGTCGAAGAATCATCTGTACAAAGTAATCCTGGAGGTGGACTACCTGAAGTGTCTGCAGCTAAAGGAAATAAGTGATTCAAGTAAGTGGCACACACGTTTGGGGCATGTGTCGTTCAATACCATGAAGCTAATGATTAACAAAGAACTCGTAAGTGGCTTACCAAGGATCTCGGTGGAGAAAGAAACTTGTGTGTCTTGTTTACTTGGAAAACAAACACGACAAGCGTTCCCACAGTCAACATCATACAGAGCTTCTCAAGTCCTTGAGCTTATACACGGGGACCTTTGTGGTCCCATTACACCAACAACATCAACACTTAAACGATATGTATTCGTCATTATTGATGATCATACTCGTTATATGTGGACAATGTTGCTGCAAGAGAAAAGCGAAGCACTTGACAAGTTTAAGAGTTTCAAGAAGATAGTGGAACAAGAAACAAAAGCCACGATCAAGACGTTCCGTACAGATAGAGGTGGAGAGTTCACGTCACACGAGTTCCGAGATTTCTGTGAGGAACATGGTATACATCGACACTTAACAGCACCATACTCTCCACAGCAAAATGGAGTAGTAGAGAGGAGAAACAGGACTCTGTTCGATATGACAAGAAGCATCCTGAAACATATGTATTTGCCAAATTATCTATGGGGAGAAGCTGTAAGGCACACCACTTACTTGATCAACAGAATGGCAACAAGTTCACTTGAGGATCACAAGACACCATACGAAGCACTGAAAGGAAGAAAGCCAAATCTCAATCACCTACGAGTCTTCGGGTGTATCAGCTATGCGAGAACAGAGGCTGCAGGTCGAAGAAAATTGGATGACAGATCACGGGTATTGGTCCATCTTGGAACAGAACCAGGCTCAAAAGCCTATAGATTGTTTGATCCTGCAAACCGAAGAATTGTGGTAAGTAGAGATGTAGTTTTCGACGAAATAAGAGCTGGAAGTGGGCTGGTCTAGGAGAAGAAAGTAATAGAGAATCAGGCATGTTCAAACTACAGTTTAGCGAGTTTGGCAACAGAGGAATCAGAAGGGATGAAGATTCCATCGAAACACCTGAAGAATCGAGCAATGATTCAACAGAAGAAAACAGAGGAGGAACTGCAGGAGATGATGCAGACCAACTCGATGACACTGTTTCAGGCGACGAAGAACAAGAGAATGCTGAGGTTCCATTAAGAAGATCAAACAGAACACATCGAAGACCTGAATACCTAGCTGACTTCGTATGTCTCGCTGAAGTTCAAGGAGAGCGACTCCTACTGGTCCTGAATGAAGAACCGTGGGATTTTAATGAGGCAAAGGATTCAAAACATTGGATATCTGCTTGTGAAGATGAGATTTCATCGATAAACAAGAACAAAACATGGAACCTCTGTGACTTACCAATGGGAGCTAAAGCAATAGGACTAAAGTGGGTTTTCAAGGTTAAGCGTAATCCTGATGGAAGTATCAACAAGTACAAAGCAAGGCTTGTTGCAAAAGGATATGTTTAAAAACATGGAGTCGATTATGAGGAAGTGTTTGCTCCTGTAGCATGCATTGAGACCATTCGCTTCATTATTGCTATAGCTGCCTCAGAAAATTGGGAAGTACATCATCTAGATGTCAAGACGGCGTTTTTACATGGAGAGCTAAAGGAGGAGGTTTATGTCACACAACCTGAAGGATTTGAGATCAAAGGGAGTGAAGACAAAGTTTATAAACTAAACAAAGCACTCTATGGATTAAAACAGGCACCTAGAGCATGGAATGAGAAGCTAAATAAGGTTCTAAAGGAGCTAAGTTTTGTGAGATGCACAAAGGAACCATCGCTTTATCGAAAGGAAGAGAAAGGAAGCCTCATAGTGGTTGCAGTTTATGTGGATGATCTTCTGATCACAGGATCAAGTATGCGAATGATATATAAGTTCAAGGAGGAGATGGCAACCAGATTTGAGATGAGTGACCTCGGAAAACTTTCTTACTATCTAGGAATTGAAGTACTGCAGCACAAAGATGGCATAACTCTGAGTCAAGAGAGATATGCATCTAAAATTCTGGAAGAAGCTGGAATGAAAGAATGCAATGCATCTCAAGTGCCGATGGATCAGGGTGTGAAACTTTCAAAGGATGCTAAAGAGGATCGGATTGATGAACAAAGATACAGAAGGAGCATTGGGTGTCTTCGATATCTTATTCATACAAGACCAGATCTTGCGTTCAGTGTTGGCATTCTAAGTCGTTATATGCAAGAGCCTAAGGAGTCACATGGAGCAGCTTTAAAACAAGTGCTGAGGTATCTACAAGGAACTCTATCCTATGGTCTTATGTTCAAACGCAGGAATGGCACAGGCTTAGTAGGATACAGTGACAGCAGTCACAATGTTGATGAAGATGATGGAAAGAGTACCACTGGTCACATATTCTACTTCGACGATTGCCCTGTTACCTGGTGCTCACAAAAGCAAGAAACTGTGGCCTTATCATCATGTGAAGCCGAATTTATGGCTGCAACAGAGGCAGCAAAGCAGGCGATATGGCTTCAAGAGCTCTTTGCCGAGATAACTGATAAGGAATGCAAAAAGTTAACAATTCGAGTCGACAACAAGTCAGCCATTGCACTTACCAAAAATCCGGTGTTTCATGGTCGTAGCAAACATATTCACCGGAGGTATCACTTCATACGTGAGTGCACTGAGAATGACCAAGTGGAGGTCGAGCATGTACCAGGGAATGAACAGAAGGCTGACATTTTGACAAAGCCACTTGGAAGGATCAAGTTTAAAGAAATGAGAAGCCTTATGGGAGTTCAAGATGTGAAGGAAGTTAATTTCAAGCTTAAGGGGGACATTGTTGGATAAGCTTGCAATAACTTGGAGATCAAGTTAGAGTATATTTAGGAGATATCTAATATACTTATCTAATATTTAGGAGTTATCTAAATATGTAACTATTCCTAAAAGGATTAGGAAAGATCTCCACTATATAAGAGATACCAAAGCTGTGGTAATCCTTATGAGTTTTGAGAGATTAAACACTTAAGGTTTTGAGTTAGTTTCCTTAAGCTAATAAGAGAGTTTTCCTTATTAAATCTCAAAGTTCTATTCACTTACATTCGATAGTAGCTTCGGTGAAGCCTGGGTTAACAAATCGTGTGTATCTTTTACTTTCTTTCTCTCTTGCTTAATCTCTTGATTGTTCTTATTCGAGTTCATAGACGAAAGAGATTAGTGAGGAATTGAGCAGAGGGATAAGGTTCGATTCTTGGGTTTTATTGCAACAAGTGGTATCAAAGCCAGGTTACCACGAATCGATGACAAACACACGGATCGAGATGGAGCGGTTCGACGGTGAAGACGATTTCTTAGTGTGGAAGAAAAGGATGCTCACGCATATATCCATCCTTGGCTTGAAGGATGCTTTGGTGGAAACGGCGAAGTCGGCGGCTCTGGAGATGAAGACAGGAGAAGACAAAGCGGTGTATAAGAGATAGTGAAGAAATATGAGGCTGCGAAAATCGAATGAGTTGAAAAGACGACGAATATTTGATAACACCAGATTTTGACCATTTATGGATCAGTTTAATATCTTTTGCAGGTGCTTTTACTCCATTTTCAAAAGTTTTCAAGGGATTTCTATGTTTTCGGATTTTAGAAGACTTTTCAGATAATTTGGGATAAAGAGGCGCAAATTGAAACAAAAAGACTCTTTTGGATAAATACAGACCGTCAGAACTCTCTTGGAGAAACAGAGACCTTCTCACCGTCCAATCACCCTCAAAATTAGACAACTTATAGAAGACTCCAGCTTTCAAATGCACTTGGTTTGGAAACATTCCAACAGTTGGATCTCAAGATATTCCATTTTTCACGGACACACTCGAAGACGGCCAGCAAGTCACGCGACCACGGCCAACGACCCATCCACCACGGCCAGGACCAAGCCTTCATCTACCACGGTCGCAACACACGCGACCGCGGCCAGGCATCTCCGACCTAAAAAGCCCATTTCTGAAGCCCAAGTCATTTTCCAGCCTCAATTCCGGAACCCTATAGACCATGGAGTATTGAGACTATAAATACTTGTCATTTAGGTCATTTTTAGACATCACCTTCATACTGTTACAAAAAAAACCATTTTTCTTCAGCCGTTATATGCGATATTTAGAAAAAAAATTTCAACTCTGAGTTCATCAATAGAGAAGCTTTCGTTCATCTCTTTTCTTTATTGTTTTTGATTGCTTTTATTAAAACCAATGATGATGTCCACCTCAGCCATGTCTGAGTAGATCCCGATTGGGCTTAGGGTTCCCCAAAGGGGCTGTCATAATCGATTAAGACATCTAGGTTTATAGATCTGGGATTTTAACTATGTTCTCTGTTTATTCTCATCCTTAATGCATGTATTCTTGATTGATCACCTCGTATCTGATCTAGATAGTTAGTGTTGCGAAAGTTTTCATTAAGTATCCGACCTAGAATGAAACAGGCGATTTTTCCATAAAGAGTGGAAACCTACCTGCGGCAAAATCGTGAGTACTGACGAGTCCTGTACAGCTCTTGTGTTCTCTCCTTTCCAGGGCCAGAGTGGAAACCTACTAGTCAGGGTTGCGAAAAACAGTTGGTTATGATCACAACGGTAACATAGTCATACCGCCGAACTCTAGCTCTATAACCCTATATTTCGATATCCGTCAATCCCAATCTATAATCCCTAGTGTTGAAACCGATTATGATCCCTGAAGAGTTCCCGAAAGCTCAGCGTTGTTAGCCATAGTTTACAAACCGATAGATTTTTTCTTGCTCTTTTAGATCTGCATTTTATGCCTTAGTTCAATATTTTGCTTGTTTCATTTGCTATCATTCAATTTTATACTTGCTTTTTAGGATAGATTTATTTGCTTTCTTTAGTTTTAGTTTAATCCGTAACAAACAACCAACCCCTAAAACCAATCTAGTCTAGAAAAAAAGTTAGAAACCGTAGAAGAATACCAGGCACACAAATCTCTGTGGATTCGATCCGTAAGTACTACAATTGATTAGGTGTGCACTTGCGACTTTCATTTGTTTTTATCAAGGGTAAAACTTGTTCCCTCACGCAGTAGACACATCAAGTTTTTGGCGCCGTTGCCGGGGATTTGTTTCGCTGCCTTTGCTATTTTTCTTGTTCTAATTTCTGTTCTAGAAATTTGATCTCTAGTTCCTTCTTAAGTTGCTGAATTATCTTTCCATTCTTTTGTTTTTCTCTGAATTGCATGAATACCTGGCGCAGACCTGTAAAAAACATTCCAATTCTAGACAAGATAAACAGACACGAAAGAGAACTTCGAAGACTTAGACGAAAGCAAGAAATGGCTGACGACGACCAGCCTGGAGATCCTGTTAACCGAACTTTAAACATGGACCAAGATGGGTCCGAACATGGTGAAAATGAAGAGAATGATCACAGAGAAGGTGATCATGCTCGACAAGATGGAGAAGAGAATGAAATTCCTCCAAGAAATTCTCAAAACCGAGAGAGAAAAGAACGCGAAGACCTTGATGCACCTATCAATGCAGCCGATGGTATCAACCAGGAGATGCAGCCGAATGGACGCATTAACCGCCCTTTTCAGCAAGCAAATCAACACAGAAGACAAGCCAGGAACCATCGTATAGCTGATTTCGATGCACCTACTCAGAATTTTCAGAATCGATCTGCAATTCAAGTACCATTCTCGAACTGGAATGAGTTTGAAGTCAAGCCTCAAACCATCTCTTTGGTGAAACAAAACCAGTTACATGGAGTTCCTTCCGAACATCCAATAGATCATATTGAACTCTTTGAAGAAATCTGCAGCATGATGAGGACAAACCAAGTTCCAGCAGACTATTTAAAGTGTAAGTTGTTCCCTTTTTCATTAGCAGATAAAGCTCACCGTTGGTTGAAATCTTTGCATGCATGATCGATCACTAACTGGGAAGAATGTAAAACCGCTTTTCTGAACCACTTCTATACTAAGTCAAGGTCGAACTTGTTGAGAACCAAGATCTCAAGTTTTCAGCAAGGACTGACTGAACCTTTTTATGTAGCCTGTGCGCGTTTTAAGGAGTATAAATGTGACTGCCCTCACCATGGATTTCCCGGATCAAGCCTGCTGAGCACATTTTACAAAGGTTTGCAACCAAAATACAAACTTTTGCGTGACACAGCTAGCAATGGAGATTTTTGACAAAAGACGATAGCACAAGGAAGAGCCCTCATCGAAAATTTAGCTCAAGCCAATAGCAATGATTGTCCTGAATACGATCGATCGACAAAGCAAACCGGAACAGATAACAATGAGATAACCGAGTTGAAGAACATGATGAGCCAGCTTTTGAAAAGCAACAATCACCCCATCCATGCTTGTGAGACCAACAATGGCGCAGAAGACAAAGGACCTTGTGATATCGATCACGCTAATCCAGCCTTTCAAGAAGAAGAAGTGAACTATGTAGGAGCACAAGCACCATATCCGAATCGCTTCAACAATGGTTTCAACAACAACTTCCGGAATGCAAACTACAACAATCTCTCTTATCGCAATCCAAATGTGGAGAATCCTCAAGACTAGCACTACCCGCCGCAGCAGAGACCCTCCAAAACAAGTTCCAAGGTGGAAATTTCGGAGGGACTAGAGTCTTTCAACCGCGAAAGCCATATAACTATCAAGGTACGGTATTTAAAAATCAATTTGTACAGCAGCAAGGAGTTACAACAAATCACACTACAAGAAATATGCTTATTGATATCACATTTTAATAGCGTAATATTTGTAACTGCTATTAAATGTCATTTGCGGAATTGGGTATTCTAATATAGCACTTAAAAAATGCTAAAGAGTAAATAATGTGAGCGGGAACAAAAAAAAGGCTTTGGCTCGCAGAAAACACTTATGCCCGCCAACACTTAGTAAAAATTTCATGTTATAGACAAAACATAACAACATTCTATCGACTAAAAAAAAACCATTTTCTCGGGTGAGCAAAAAATAGAAAGTTCTAGGGTTTACGAGAGAAGAGAGTGATCTCAAATTCATCAAGCCGATTAACAATCTGACGTCTCTGATACCCTCATCGTCGGAAATCTCTTTCACCAGTGTTGATTTCGGGTTTAGATCAGGTCATCTTGATTCCTGTTGGAGTTAAGCTCTCGATTTTGGAGATTTCTGGGTTTAGCAGGAAATTTTCGGCGATTGAGGCACAGTCGTTTGTCAAGTTCAGCGGAAACTAGACGACGCACATGCAAAGGTAACTCCAATTTCACTCTTCATAAACCCTAAATGTAATTCCATCATTCGATTCATTTAATTCTTATACTTGTTTTACTTACTACACTTTCATTCTCATTTCTTCCCTCTTGAGGTTTCGAAGCTGAAGAGAAACCAAAAGACAGCGAGAAGACATCAAATACATAGGCGAACAAAGCTCAACCGTGTCTGATTTCATCGATAATCAAGGTAAATGTAACTCGTTAATCGGTTTAGGGTTTACACAGAATTGATACGAAACTCGTTTATATTGAAATCTACTTTGTCTTCCGGAGTACTTTTAGAGTGTTTGTTTAGGGTTGAGTCGTTTAGCTAACAATTGTTATTAAGGTTGGAGTATACAATGGTGGACAAGGCATGGGTTCACCTATGCAGGTATCACTTAATAAACATTTGTTCATGGTAGATGTGCTTCTATATAGTTTACCTGTATAGTTTTGACTTTTTTCATTCACCGACATGCATATGTTGAAGAGCGGATCCTGCATATGAGATTGGTGCTAGGAATTTTGTGAACTCAGTTGCCTCTGCCTTAGGAGATTGTGATTTGGTTATATGCCCGTGCATTGATTGTCGAAACGTAGACCATCATTCTAAAAATGATGTAGTGGATCACTTGGTCACAAGAGGAATGGATGAGACGTACAAGCTAAGGACTGATTGGTATCATCATGGGGAAGTAAACTGTGGGTCTGACGAAGCAAGGAAATTGATTAGAGAATGGAACGAGGAGATTGTAGGGTTGTATCAAACTGCCGAATACTTGGATGAAGAGTTAGCTAACAAGACTGACTTATGCGATGTTGCTGAAGGTTTAGACAAGAGAGAAGACGAGTTTCTAGCTAAACTTGCTGATGCCGAAACGCCATTGTATCCAAGTTGTGCCAGCCATAGCAAGCTATCAGCAATTGTATCGTTGTTTAGGCTGAAGACTCAGAATGGGTGGTCGGACAAGAGCTTCAACGAGCTGTTAGAGACACTGCCGAGTATGTTGCCGGAGGATAATGTGCTTCACACCTCGTTCTTCAAGTCTTTCCATATGGGGTACGAGAAGATCCATGCCTGTGTTAATGATTGTTGTCTTTTCAGAAAGGGGTTGAAGAAGTTAGACAACTGTCCCAAGTGCAAGACATCAAGATGGAAGACTAACTTCCAAACCGGTGAACTTAAAAAAGGTGTCCCTCAGAAAGTTTTGAGGTACTTTCCCATCATTCCGAGGCTGAAGAGGATGTTTAGGTCAGAGCAAACTGCTAAAGAGCTACGGTGGCATTTTACTAACAAAAGTAATGATGGAAAGCTGCGTCATCCTGTAGACTCCATAACATGGGACCAGATGAATTCCAAGTACCCGTTGTTTGCCGCAGAATCAAGGAACATTCGGCTAAGTCTATCTACCGATGTTTTCAATCCATTCAGCATGAAAAATACAAGGTATTCTTGTTGGTGAATTATAATATGGCTCCAGACTTGTGTATGAAGAAGGAGAATATCATGCTTTCCTTGTTGATTCCTGGACTGTATCAACTCGGCAACAATATAGATGTGTACCTGGAGCCACTGATCGATGACCTCCAACGATTGTGGGACATTGGAGAGCAAACGTATGATGCATTCAATAAAACCACATTCACAATGAAGGCAATGCTATTGTGGACTATTAGTGACCTACCTGCATATGGAAATCTGGCTGGCTGCAGAGTAAAAGGTAAGATGGGATGTCCATTATGTGGAAAGCATACTGATAGTTTATGGTTACCTAATAGCAGGAAGCATGTTTACATGTGTCATAGAAAGGGATTATCACCCACGCATAGTTACCGTGGGAAGAAGGCATGGTTCGATGGAAAAGTTGAATATGGAAGGAAGGGTAGGATTCTAACGGGTCATAACATATCTGTGTTGCTGAAGAATTACAAAAACGAGTTTGGAAATGTTAGACAAGCTGGAAGGAAAAGAAAAAGGGTTATTCCTGCGGAGTTATTAACTGATAGTGAAGACGAAGAATCCGAATCAGAGGAGGAAGAGGAAGTAGATGAATAAGAATTATCTAGATGGAAGAAACGATCTATCTTTTTCAATCTTCCTTACTGGGAAGTATGTTATCATTTTACAACTTCATTTATATTTGTTAAATACACTATACATAATTTAAAGACTTTCAGCTAACATGTCTAAATGCAATCCATAGGAACTCCCGGTCAGACATAAATTAGACGTTATGCACGTAGAAAGAAATGCTGCAGCGAGCATCATTTCCACCTTGCTGCATTGTGGAAATTCAAAAGACGGTCTTAATGCTCGTAAAGATCTTCAAGTCCTTGGTATTAGGAAAGAGTTGCATCCTAAAGCCAGAGGCAAACGAACTTACTTACCTGCAGCACCGTGGACTTTGTCAAAGGAAGAGAAGAGACTATTCTGCAAGCGTCTGCATGAGTTCAAAGGACCGGATGGTTATTGCTCCAATATATCTAGGTGCGTATCATTAGAAGAGTCTAAGACAATGGGATTGAAGTCACACGATTACCATGTGCTCATGCAACAACTTTTACCAGTTCCACTTAGAGGTCTTTTACCGAAAGGGCCTAGAATAGCCATTACACGATTATGTGCATTCTTCAACAATCTATGTCAACGTGTTGTTGATAGGGAGAAAATATCAGGAATGGAAAACGAAATCGTTGAGACTATTTGTATGTTTGAGAGATTTTTCCCACCTAGTTTCTTTGATATAATGGTTCACTTGTGTATACATCTTGGGAGGGAAGCTAGATTAGGTGGACCTGTGCACTTTCGATGGATGTATCCTTTCGAGAGGTAAGTTGTCTATACAAGTTTTTTGCTAAGTTTGCTTGCCGCATATTTCATCTTCCATTATCGTTATTCTTGTCTTCTTAATTCCTACCAGACACATGAAACTGTTGAAAGACTACGTCAGGAATCTTGCAAGACCGGAAGGATGTATTGCTGAATCATATCTAGCAGAGGAATGTATGCAGTTCTGCAGAGATTTCTTGAAGAAGACCACAAGTGTCGAAGATAGACAAGAACGAAATACTGAATACGAAAGCACTTCTATACTCGAAGGGCGACCTATTTCTGCTGGGAGGTCTATCACACTTTCTGAAGTGGAAAAGAAAACAACACACCTAACTGTCATTCAGAATACCGCACTGGTAGATCCTTATGTAGAGTAAGCTCTAATTTCTTTCTTATGCTGCATTCATATTCGGAATTCAGTCTTTATACTAATATATTTCATTATTGTCTAATGTCACTTTGTAAGCATGCATCTGCAATACCTGCAAGACACAAACCCACAGTGTAGACAAGATGCTACTTTCCTATGAAGTACTCACACTAAAAACTTTTCAGAGTGGCTAAAAAAAAGTGTAAGTAAGCTGTTTCAGTTCCGTATTAGTACAAGGTACATTTTAAACGTATTGTTGATTTACTTACTAAATTATTTTTTGTCAGATACCACTTGACTCTACGGAACATGATGACACACTTAAGTGGATTTCATATGGTCCACGTAATATGGCTAGATCATACACTGATTACGTTGTTAATGGTCTGCGGTTTCACACAACATCAGTTCAGAGACAAACGCAAAACACCGGAGTATATTATGAAGCAACTGCAATGTGTCGAGCCAGTGCAAGAGACACTTCCCAAATCGTGGATTTGGTTTCTTATTATGGCAGAGTGGTGGACATTATCTTATTAGACTAAAACGTATTCTACATACCTCTATTCCGATGTCAATGGGTGGTCAGAGGCAACGGTGTGAAGGTGGACGAAGGTTTTATGTTGGTCAACTTGAACCAAAGTCAAGTCTCTTTCGCTAGGTATTCATTCATTCTGGCATCTCAAGCTAAGCAAATATTCTATTCCAGAGAGGACGAGTCTTCAAATTGGTATGTGGTTATGAGAGGCCCTTCAAGGAGATACACTGAGGCAGACAGTGATGAGGCAGATGTTGGGCCATTACCATTGATTGTTGACATGAACGTAGAAGATGTTGACGCTGAAGACCAACCTGCAAGGGTTGATTGTGAAGGAATATACGTTTAGGACATATACGTATTACCTATTGCGTAGTTAGAGTCGTTGCTTTCGGTTTAGTGTCTATGCTTGACTATGTGGAATATGGTGGTCTAAATTTTTCACTGATGGGTTGTATTGAGTGTTTCAGGTGATAAAGTATGGGTCGACCAAAGGGAAAGAATAGAAAAAGGAAGAATTTATCTGAGGAGCCAGAATTTATTGGGACAGTATATCCGGAAAGTATGCATGATGGAGGAGAAGACAATGCAGCCGGAAATGATCAACCTGATGAAGTCATGAACGAGGCGGTGCAGACGCAGATTAATGATGAGATGCAGAGTCCAGAACATAGAGTGTGCTCTCAGGAACCAGATCTGAACGATGGATTACCAAATGTTGATGAGGATGCATTCCATGACCATGCATTCATGAATGATGAAACGCCGGCGCCTGAATCAGAAGGGACTACAGCTCCAAACAAGCCTAAGCGATCTAGAGGTCCAACAAGGATGAAAGACATCGCAAGAGATCCTAATAGTCGCATAAAGGTTGAATTCAATAGCATGGGAGAACCGTATGGATCAGGATCGGTTAAGCTGTCATCTTACCTTGGGCCCTTGGTGCATGAACACGTCTCTGTCATTATTGAAGATTGGAGGAAGATTGGTGAAGAATGTAGAACAGTTCTATGGAAATCTGTACAGGTAGACCCACTTGAATTTAGAATAAGGTAAGTATAATGGACTTGATTTTTATTGTTTGATTTGGAATTTATTGTAGGCAAGGTTCGAATTAGATGAGGAGTATCACAAGATGGCTGTCATCAAGCAAATGGGTTGTATATGGAGGGCCTCAAAGTCGAGACTAGTCAGCCAGATCAAGAGTTGTAAGAATAACGCAGAAAGATTGAAGCTTCGCCCAAAGAATATTCCACCGGCAGAATGGCGCAAATTTTTGAAGGCTAAAACTAGTGCAGCATTTGAGGTAATCACGTATCCCTCATTTACTTCCATATATAGATAACTGAATTTTCGTTTTCAGGAACTAAGTGACACATATAAAGAAAGAAGGCGAAACCAGATTCCTCATACTTGCAGTCAAAAGGGGATGGTCAAACAGCGATTAAGCCAGAAGCTTATCTTTGGAGACCTGCTCGCAACGTCTTTAATATGGAGCAAGCAGTTGGAGAGATGATTGCATGGCCTCAAAATTTTGTGGTTCCCTTTAGCAGCGGATGTGAACCAGAAGACATTACGCCTCTGGTAAATATTCTTTCAGTACGGAATATTATAGTTGGGTTTATAGTAAATGTAAAACTGTGCAATGCTTGACAATGGTTTCATTTGTTTACTGCTTCGCAGAGTCCTAATACTAGCTCTCGGAACTTCTGCAAGCTGCTTGACTGGGCTAGAACTAACGAGGAAGTTGTTGCAGAGGGTCGTTGGCATTCTCGAGAGCCAAAAGCATTAGTCAACGGACTACCTCTCGGACCTAATGCAGTGAAGGTATTCGTCGATGTGGTTTTATGCCTAAATACCTTCCTCTAGAGGCCAACGACTGAGTTCTTAGATTTGGAGGATTCAGTCAACACCTTTGTCGCCTGGCCTACTAATAGAGTAATCTTTGAGGCAAGTCCTGAAACGAGTTCTCCTATTGCTAACTCTGAATCAACTCCACCAGCTCCAATAAAAAAACCAATGAAAGCAATGTCAGAAAGTTCTACTCCTATAACTCAGGTAGGTTTTCTTACTAAACTTTCATTTGTTTGGTTTGTTTGGATTTGTTGATTTCGTGTATAGCTATATATTCAAATTTTCTTCACTACAGGAATCCAACCAAATGGAAACGGGGAATGAAAATAAGAAGTGCTTGGTGATGGCTATTACTGGAAAGAAGCGAGTGATTGCTGAAGGACGTTGGTCCACAAACGATCCACTTCAAACAGTACATTTTGTTCCCTTGGGTCCAAATGCAGTTAAGGTGTGGATTGATGTTGTCAAAGTTAAAGATGCTTGCGTATGGAGGCCTTCATCTGAGATCGAGTGCATAAGATGCAATAGGAACAGCTATTGCTTGGCCAGAGGATAAAGTGGTACTCGTCTAAATGCAGTAGTCATCTGATACTTTAGTTTTTATCTTCTCTGAACTTAAGGATGGTTTCGTTGAAGGCATAACCTGATATGTGTTTATGGTTTTCTTTTTTGGAAATGCTTGTATGTTGCTGAAACATTAACCAGTACTCAGTTCTTCTATATGGAAAAGCAGATGCATTTCAATTTTTGTTTACCAGGTTTTGATATTTAGTAAGTGCATTTCTTGAGGTTTTGGATATATCGTATTTGGTTAAAAAAAACCTACATCGCCAAATTCAATAGCACGTAAGAACAGCTCCAACACTAAACAATACAGCGTGAAAAAATAGCTACAGTATATGATGTTGGAGCTAAAATATAATGCTACGACTCAACTAACAACAGTAATGAATTTCTCTTATAGTAAACTAGAATGTAGCTATAAAACCACGCTACTATAAAGGTGTCAATAACACATAAATAATGCTACAACATTTAATAATACAGCGTCTAATTTGTGCTACAGTATCATTTTTAATAACATCATAACAATGCTATTATATATGTGAATATAATAACACTTTCCATAAACGCTATATTAAGGGGTGTACTCTATTATAGCTCCGGCAGATACAGCGTTTATGAAAACGCTATAAAAGTACTTTCATAGCGTTATTCGTATGCTACGAATGTACATATTTCTTGTAGTGTCAGCTAGCTTCGCAAATCAGTAGACTTGAACAGTCTATCCAACAGCTTGTTCTGAGAAACAAGAAAGCAGCTAAAGACATGAACGTGAAAGTTGACTGCATGTACAATGATCTGAACGAGAAGTTTGAAGCTTTATCTTCACATGTCAAAAAGCTAGACGTCCAAGTTGCCCAAACAGCCGACTCTATGAAGAGACAAAATGGAGCTCTTCCCGGAAGAGTTGAAGACAATCCCAAGAGATTTTGCAATGCCATAACCACGCTGCCTGAAGAAGGAGCCAAAACCGATGGAGAGGATAAAGAAACCACAATCTTTATACCACTTTACAAGGATGTCTATGCAAAGGAACCACAATTCAAGGTACCTCAACGCTCCCCGTTTCAAAGGCTTACAAAAGCCAACGACCCGGGATGTTTTTTTCCAAAGTTTCATTTCAGGAATCAAGTTCACAGACTGTTTATGCGATTCCGGAGCCAATGTCAACATAGTGTTAAAGACGTTTGCCAAAAAATTGGGCATAAAAACCTTAAGGACATCAACAGTTAAGGTAATCTTTGGAGATTCATCTCAAAAAGATATTGAAGGAGCGATTCATGATCTGCAAGTTCTAGTTGGGAACAAAATTGTTCCGGCAGATTTCCAAGTTCTGGAAATGGATCAAGACAAGGAGAGACCGCTTATATTTGGGCGACCGTTCCTACCTACTGTAGGAGCAGTAATCGATCACGCAAACCGGCATGCTGTCTTCCTCAGCATAGATCGCAGGAAGTTTTACCCCTCTGTCCCTGACGATGTTCCAAGTAAAGGTAAACGGCCAAAAGAGAAAGACAAGGAGAAGCCGAGAGCTTTTGCGAAAATCAAGATCATCATCCCACCAGATGCAACAGAAACTAGTGAGGACTAGATCCAGGAAATGATCGAGAACACGAAAAGAGTTTTAAACAACGTTAAAGTTCGAAAGAAGAGTAGAGGAAAGAAGTCGGTTCCTCAAGAGGAAGAAGCAAAACCTCCAGCGCCCGAAAATGATAAAGGCACATCAAGCAGAGTGCCATTTCAACCAACCATATCTTTCATGCCTAAGTGAGCTAAACGACTTAAAACAACAGCGTGTAATGGGAGGCAACCCATTTAGGTACACTTTCTCTTAGTTCTTTTCTTTTACAATTTATATTTTCTTTTTCTTTTTAGATTCAGGTACTCTTATAAAAAAAAAACACAAAAAAAATCAGAAAAATAGAAAAACCGAAAAAGAAGGAGAGGTTTTTAGCTGCTCGGCCCCGCAAAAACCTGAAAATTGGATGAAGGCCGCAGGAAAATGAACCGCGGTCGCGACCAACCGACCCGCGGCCAACACACCTTCGACCGCGGCACCGTGAATGTGACTGCGGTCGCGCATCTCCTGACCGCAACCGTTGGTCGTTGAGATGGGACCTCCGATTTCCGTTGCTGTTTAGAGAATTCTGGTGATTCCCGACAGGTCTTGGAACATTCCCGAAAAGTCCATTCAGATTTTCTGTAAGTTTTTAATTCTTTGTTGCGTATGAGACAAGTAAGGTAAGTTTCAGTAAACTTTTGAATTCCCAAACAATTTCCCGTTTTTGCCACAAAAACGCTTTTTAAAGAAAGGAAATACACTTTTTGGATCAAACTCTTTTTTCTCTTCTCTTCCAAAAGACTTAGAGATTTGAGAGAAAAAACATATTTTTCAATTCTTAATCTTTTTAAGAAATTCTTAGACCAAAACTCACTCTTTTTCAAAGCTGATTTCAATTCTATCATCAAATCTCTCTTTCCAGCAAGGTATGAAGCTCAAGCTCGCCATTTTTAATTGATTTTAGAATTTAGAGTTTTCTTAAAAAGCCCAAATCTTGGCTTATTAGTGGTAGAGATAGCTTAAAAACAATAGATTATCCCTCTAGGTTGTTTGGAAATCAATTTTAAAACCTAGCTTAAGAGGAATTGAGAATTTTGAAATTTGGATTCTATATATGCTTTGTAAAAACCGAATTTGGAACAGCAAAATTGATGAATTTGATCAAATCTTGTGTGATTAGTGATTAGTATTAGGTAACCTATAGATTTGATATTGAAATTGCTCAATTAAACCAATTTTTAGAAAATTTCTGTGTCAAGGACATCAAAAAACCGAATCTAGTCATGAACTACTCGATTTTTCGATTTGATATCAATTATGCTTGCTTGTTGTTTTAACAAATCTCTTGATACTATGATTAGTATCACTGTTCGTTAATATGTTAAACTGAGCACCCATATTCACTCTTTTTCCAAGAATTATCTTGTCTTGTAGGAAAATGGAACAAACCGAGTCTCGAAGAAGTCGTCGCACTGGTGACAGCTCTGAGGCAATACCCGATGACAGTACTCTTGGAGAGTACATGCTGAGCCGAGCCAGACCAAGAACAAGAGGTCAAGTTATGAGGCTGCTCCAACATTCAAGAGAAACCCATGCGATTCCCAAGCCACCATAGATTTGATATATTGGGAAAGAGATCAACCCGAGAGTGGATTATGCAAGGCATTTCAAGAAGCTGAACATCAAACCAACGCCCTGCATTTATTATCATACACTCGAGATGCTTGGGATTAGAGAAGATGTCATCTGGTACATCGATGCACTTAGGCTGAGACCTTACCTGGAGCTTAAGCTCCCAACTTATGCTGAGTTAGTTCGTGAGTTCTTAGCAACCGTCACCCTCCACCACATGAAGCCCCAGAGCATCTGACGGTGTTCTATCATTCTCTATCCATGGACAGATCTACTCACTCACCATTTCTTCCCTTTGCGAAGCTCTTAAGCTTCCATACACTGATGGCATTCACCTTAAAGAAGAACTTGATTTTGATTTATGGAGAGAGATGGGTCACGGCGTCTATGATAGTGATCCAAGTCAGCCCTTCTTACTCATCCCGCAATGAGAGTTGTGCACAAACTCTTAACACACACAATTTTCTCTAGAGCCAACATGGGGTGTGTCCTGAAGACTGAGCTCATTACACTTCAGATACCATTTATGGACAATCCTCGACTTGCCTGCTTTGCCTTGATCATAGCATAGCACATGGTGAAGGTGAAGCATGATTTATATGGATGTGAGGACGCCACTACTGCTTATGGGAGCGCTATTACAGGCATACTACAGGCTGTAGGATTCAATTTCTCATCTGATGATCCACTTCCCGGCGTATGGTATGACCTACTCTATCTCTCTCACGATCACACTATCTCTCGTGCCATTTTCGATCCAAACAGGTTGGGTTACAAGTATTGCACTGGCACCGAAGAGCACCGAGTTTGCTTACCTTCAGCATTAGTCCCGAGATTGTGTAACGGAGCACGGCCACGATGGACTCCGGGACCTGATGAGTTTTTACCTTCTGTACCTCGTCTGCCACTCACTATCAGGCAATACATAGTGGCTAAGGCAAAGCGCGACGCAGCTGCAGCACGTGCTCATTATCAGCCATCAGTTTCCACCGACCATATCTCATCATCCACATCATCGCGTACACAGTCCGACCTGGAGCGCAGAGTTGAGAGACAGGGACGACATTTCGAGTGTGTCGTCACCTTCCTACAGGAGAAACACCATTTTGAGGCAGACACATCGGAGGAAGAATGATTGATCAGCACTTCATTGTCGTTGACCACCATCACGGTTCTATCATCATTTTCTTTTCTTTTTAACTTATTTTATTTTAGACTATCTTGCTTTTAGTCACTATCTTCTCACTAACTTTTTCACACTGGAGACAGTGTGATTTAAGTCTGGGGGAGGATATCTATCTGTACTAATCATTTTCTTGCTTTGTTTTCAAATTTCAAGTACTTTTTAAATTTTAATATGTAACCTATTCGCCCTTTAGTATTTTTCTGGAATGTTTGACACAAAACTGTGATGATTTAGACTTGCACGCTTCTACACTATGCATGATAGCCCATTTATGGTTAGTACTAGACTAGGGGGTAGCTAAAGTACTTGCACTACAAACTCCCACCAGAGGACTTCTATTCATGGAGATTCTTTCTGACAGGATACACTAGCTCATTTTGTTCGACCTTAATATTGATATCTAATTTTCTCATCATTGATTATAGCCAGGCATCAAGATATACATCTAGGACATCTTTTACCCTGATTTTTATCACTCTATGTCGTCCTAGATGGCCAATTCATCTTTATCTAGTACCATACCCTAAACCCAAATCTCTTGTTCTCAAACCTCATGCATTCTATTTTTAGTTTATATCAGCAGATATGTGCAAAAAAACGTCGGAGAGAAGAGGAACGACGCAGTTTTCAGTCACTCAAGAGAAATTCTAAATGGAATTGGGAAGGAAGAGTATCAGAAACCTTATCAAGCTTTATTGGTAATTTCGTACTCTCTATGACTTTATATCTAAAGGTGTGTTGGGGTCGGTTTCCACCCTAAGCGGTTAAACCATCTCGAGAATGACCAAGTATCAGAGAAAAACCGGTTGGCAAGAGAAATCAGTTATTCGTCAGATATGGGCCGAGCTCTCACATAAGAAAGATGGGCCGAGCCGTGCTCAACATTACAAATGGGCCGAGCCGTGAAGAGGGGCAAGTAGGCCGAGCCGTGGGAAGCACGTTCAATGGGCCGAGCTGTGCAAGAGAGAGAATGGGCCGAGCCACTTCGCAATTGGGCCGAGCTGGTTCTTCTTGGATGGGCTGAAACGAAGTCATGAAGGACGTAAGCCCATAAAAAACCCTAGGCGAAGTGCTGTGACGGTGGCCGCATAAAACGATAAGGAAATATTCCAGAAATCTCTCCCGAGATTCCCGGCTAGGCGGTTTAGAGAGTTAGTATAAATAGACGATGTATGCAGCTCATTATAAAACTTGACACAACTCGAGAGCAATAAGACCTAAACACTTTTCAGCAAAAACTTTCTTTTGTTCTTACTGTTCTTGCAATAACCCTAGAAATTTCGGATCCCTTAAGCTTTCCTTAACAAATTTTTGGTTGTGCGAGTTTTGACTCAGAAAATTTGGCGCCGTCTGTGGGGAGTCAAAACTTTCTTACTCTAAATCGACAAGACTTTAAGATCTGAAGAACATGGCGAGCAACACCCTCGACGACAACAACAACAACAACAACAACGACAACGGCGCGGAGAAGGACGCTCCAGCATCGGGCACAACGACGGCGACAACTGAAACCCAAGAGGAGATGTGAAATATGATGGCTGCGTTGATGAAGAAGATCGACGAGCAGGACAAAAGAAACGAGGCGATTACGGAAAGGCTCGACGCAATGACGGCCAAGCGACGACACCCAACTTGGAGAGCTGGAATCTCCGACCCGGTAGAAGGAGTCCGGAGACGTTTCGATTTCTCAACGCCTGCAGAAGCCTTGGGAAGTGGTGCAAGAAACCCCTTGGCTCCACCAATGTTTCGTCCCCTCGGTGAACAGACTCCCGCGGCAACCCAAGTCAACATAACCGAGCCGCCTCCACTCCGTCGGGACTCAAGGCGACGATCCGACGAAGAGGAGAATGACGCGATCGACGTGGACGCCCAACAAAATGACGGAACCACGAACTCGCAACAAAATGGCTCGGCTCGGTGAATAAGCCAAGAAGAGCTCGCCTCAGCACTAAACAACATCCGGACTGATGAAGTCACCGACCCGGCTCGCGGCGACAACCCGACTGAAGAAGAGGAAAACCTCCAATGGATCGAGCAGGCAGAGCGCGAAGACGAGCCGAGGAGAGAAGAGCGGGAGCGACTTCGCCAATCAAAGGGAATGACTTACGCACAAACCCTCGAAATCAAAGAGCTGCGGACCTCAATGGCTTGGACAGTGGCCGGGACACGCGCCATGAAGTCTCAAGTGCATAACGCGATGAGTGCCGCACCCGATCAAATGCTTGAAGAGACCCAGAGAACACCATTCACGGCGAGAATCACGGAGGATAGGACTCCCGAGCCCGGGAAGGTGCGAATCCCATTCTACGAAGGAACGACCGACCCGAAGGCACACATCACAGCGTTTTGGATAACAATGGGACGAGCTTTCACAAGGAACGCTGCCAACTTGACCGAGCGGGAAGTAGATGCCGGATATTGCCTACTCTTCGTAGAACATCTCAAGGGAGCCGTGCTCGAATGGTTTTCGAGATACGAGCGTAATTCAATCGGCAGTTTCCAACAGCTCTCGGTTTTGTTCCTTAAGCAATATTCGATATTCATGGATAGAGGAACTTCTGATGCCGACCTGTGGACGCTATCCCAAGGACCGAATGAACCGCTTCGGGATTACATGGCAAGGTTTAAGGCGGTCGTATCCAAAGTAGAAACAATAAGCGACAAGGCTGCACTCGAGGCTCTGAAGCGGTCCTTGTGGTACAAATCCGAATTCTGACGAGAAATGGCCCTCAACACGCCACAAACAATTCAAGATGCCCTGCATCGGTCATCAGACTTTGTCGTAAACGAAGAAGAGATGAAGAATCTGGACGAGCAGTACGAAGCAACGAAAGCAGCGATCCGGAGCTCCATTTTGACACGCCCCTCGAAAAAAGGCAATCCATCAAACAACTCAACAACGCAGAGCTTGGACGAACCAAGAAGCGGAGGTGCCCACAACTACCAAGTAGGCGCTGGACGCGGAAGAGGAGAGCCGCGCAGCAACACTTGGGTGAGAAGACCCACCAACTACGACGAAAAGGCGTTCTGCGAGTATCACCAGATCTATGGGCATTCGACGGCACAATGCCGAACTATAGGAGCCAAACTCGGGGCTAAGATGGCGGTGGGAGGGCTCCAGAGCACGGTGAATCTCAAAGACCTCGTCCCTAATGAGCCAAAAGAGGGAACCAAGCCGAGTGGCACGGCAGAACCCGCAAATCCTCCCCGACGAGGCGATAACACCCAAGCGCGACAGGAGAGGTGAACCCGAAGAACGACCCGAACCGAGACAAAGAATCAATATGATCATGGGTGGATCCCAATATTACCAAGATACGGTGTCTTCCATTAAGGCTTATCAGCGTCGAGCCGAAGCAAAGGAAAATTGGACAGAACCGACCGATATTCCGAACACGGTGATCTCCTTCGCCGAAGAGGAAACGTCAGGGATAGATAGACCACACAACGATCCACTAGTGATCGAATTGACGATCAGAGATCACGATGTAGCGAGAGTACTCATCGATACCGGGAGCTTGGTAGATGTCATTTTCAGGGAGACACTCAAAAGGATGGGAATCGATCTTTCCGAGGTAACGGCGATCCCTAAACCTTTGACCGGATTTTAAGGAGAAACAACAATGACTATGTGCACAATTAGGCTCCCTGTGGTAGCCGGCGGAGTCACTAGAATCGTCGAATTCTGCGTCACAGATCACCCAGCAATCTACAATGTGATTATGGGAACTCCATGGATCAGTGCGATGAGGGCGGTCCCTTCCACATATCACCTCTGCCTCAAATTCCCGACTCCAGCAGGCATCAAAACGATTTGGAGAAACCAGAAGGAGTCGTGAATGTGTTTCTTAGCAGAGCACAAGTTGAGGAACCCCGTCACCGGAGAGCCGCGAAACGCGCACTGAGCCGGTGTGTGATGCGGTGGACTCGGTGTGGAAGCGCGTCAAGAACGACACGTTGAAATCGGAACTAAGCTAGAAGAACCTCTGAGAAGCGAACTTCTTTCCTTCCTCAAGGAGAATATCAGCATTTTTGCCTGGACAGCGGAGGATATGACGGGCATAAGCATCGACGTAACCTGTCACGAGCTGAACGTGGACCCAACCTTCAAACCAATCAAGCAAAAAAGGAGGAAGCTCGGACCCGAACGAGCTAAAGCAGTTAACAATGAAGTAGAAAGATTGCCCAAAGTAAGATCAATTGCCAAGGCAAAATATCCGGACTGGCTTGCGAATCCAGTGGTCGTGAAGAAGAAGAACGGCAAGTGGCGAGTCTGTGTAGACTTCACTAATCTCAACAAGGCATGCCCAAAAGACTGTTTCCCTCTACCGCACATCGACCGGCTCGTCGAAGCCACTGCGGGAAATAGGTTGTTAACATTTATGGACGCGTTTTCTGGTTACAACTAAATTCTGATGCATCCTGATGATCGGGGAAAAACGGCATTCATAACTGATCGCAGGATATATTGCTACAAAGTCATGCCGTTCTGGCTCAAGAACGCAGGGGCAATATATCAACAGCTCGTCAATAAAATGTTCACGGATCAGCTCGGAAAAACCATGGAGGTATACATCGACGATATGTTGGTCAAATCACTCGAGGAAAAAGACCATATCGCACACCTACGAGAATGCTTCGAGCAGTTGAACAAACACAACATGAAACTAAATCCAGCGAAGTGCAGATTCGCGGTAATCGAGATCCTCGGCTACTTGGTGACTCACCGAGGCATTGAAGCGAATCCCAAGCAGATCAAGGCATTAATCGAGATGCCCTCTCCAAGAACGAAGCGAGAAGTTCAAAGGCTCACAGGAAGGGTCGCTGCGCTAAACAGATTCATTTCCCGTTCTACCGACAAGTGCCTGCCCTTCTACAACACCCTTCGAGGAAATAAGAAGTTCGAGTGGGACAAACGATGCGAAGCAGCTTTCCAGGAGTTGAAGAGTTATCTGGCGAGCCCGCCGGTCCTGGCGAAACAAGTTGAAGGAGAGTCCCTCTTCCTCTACATCGTTGTATCTGCTACGGCAGTTAGTTGGGTGCTGATCAGAGAAGAGCGATTCGAGCAGAGACCCATCTTTTACGTCAGTCAGACGCTGACCGATGCCGAGACCCGTCACCCCAGATCGAGAAGGTCGCCCTAGCCATTGTAGTATCGGCTCGCAAGCTGCGTCCATACTTTCAATCACATTCTATTGTTGTGCTCACTACCCTTCCGCTGCGTTCGATCCTGCACAGCCCGAGCCAATCTGGGCGGCTCGCTAAATAGGCCATAGAGTTGAGCGAGTACGACATCGAGTATCGGAACAGGTCTTCTGCGAAATCACAGGTGCTCGCAGATTTTCTCATCGAACTTCCAACCGAGACGATGACTAAGCCAACCCCAGACGAAGTATGGATGTTGCACGTCGACGGCTCGTCATCTAAACACGGCTCGGGAATAGGAATCCGTCTAACCTCTCCCACTGTGGAAATATTGGAGCAGTTTTTTCGCCTGAATTCCACGCCTCGAAACAACGAAGCAGAATACGAAGCACTGATCGCTGGCGTACGACTAGCACAAGGAATCGGAGTTCGAAAGATAAGAGCCTTTTGCGATTCATAGCTAGTAGCGTGTCAGTTCAACGGAGAGTATGAGGCGAAGGATGGACGAATGGGAGCCTACCTTAGAGTGGTCCGAGATTTGGTGCAAAAGTTCGACGAGTTCGAGCTCACACGAATACCCCGAGGTGGAAACACCTCGGCAGACGCCTTAGCAGCACTTGCTTCAACTTCAGACCCGGATCTCCGACGAACGATTCCGGTCGAATTCATCGAACGTCCAAGCATAAAAGAAGTAGAAGGAGTTCAGCTGATAAATCCTCCCGAGGAGGAACCAGAGAACGGCGAAGCAATCGTTATGGACGAAGACGCCTCACTAGCCGAGCTAGAGTACGGATGCGACAAAGAATGGCTCGGAGCCATCCGAGTATATATCGCCGATGGAGAAGTACCATCCGACAAGTGGGAAGCCCGCAAATTAAGGGCTTAGGCCGCGCGATATGTCCTTGTCGACGATGAAGTATTTAAATGGAGATTTTCAGGACCGCTCATGACATGTGTCAAGGGAACGGAGGCAAGAAAGATAATGCACGAGGTGCACAGCGGCGCGTGCGGAAATCATAATAGCGGAAGGTCACTTGTGATCAAGATAAAACGGCACGGCTACTTCTGGCCTACGATGGTCAAGGACTGCGAGAAGTTTACGACGAAGTGCGATAAGTGTCAACGGCACGCGCCTACAATCCACCAACCTACCTAGCTGCTGTCGTCGATTTTGTCACCTTATCCCTTTATGAGATGGTCGATGGATATAGTCGGACCTCTACATCGATCGAAGTAGAAGCGCTTTCTGCTCGTCCTCACTAATTATTTTTTTTAATGGGTCGTGGTCGATTCCTACTCGAGCATAAAGGACGCTCAAGTCGAACACTTCGTCTGAAAAAATATCATCTACCAACACGGGGTCCCCTACGAGATAGTCACCGATAACGAATCCCAGTTCATCTCAACGCGCTTTGAAGCTTTCTGCGAAAAATGGAAAATTCGTTTGAGCAAATCTACGCCAAGATATCCCCAAGGGAATGGAAAAGCCGAAGCAGCCAACAAGACGATCCTAGACGGTCTGAAAAAGAGGCTCGATGCCAAGAAAGGACAATGGGCATACGAGCTCGAAGGAGTCCTTTGGTCGCATCGGACAACTCCGCGCCGAGCCACTGGAGAAACTCTATTCGCTCTAGTCTATGGAGCGGAGTGCGTAATTCCCCCCAAGGTGGATTTCCCAGGTATTCGACGAAGACTTCTGCCAGGACAGGAGGGCTTGAATCGCTTAATGATGCTGGACGAACTCGATTTGGTCAACGAAAGACGCGACCAGGCTCTAATCCGAATCCAGAACTACCAACAAGCAACGGCGAGATACTACAACAAAAATGTCCAAAGCCAAAGATTTAAAGAAGGAGAGCTCATTTTTCGAAATTTTTTCCAAAACACTGCCGAGAGGAATGCAGGAAAGCTCGGAGCAAATTGGGAAGGTCCTTACAAGATTACAAAAGTAGTTTGCCCAAGAGTCTACGAAATTGCGACGGTAGCTGACGAAGAAATTCCAAGATCGTGGAATGCAATGCACCTAAAGAAGTATTATCACTAAGGCTACAACACGCTCAACATGAACTATGGGACGACTTGATCCCTGCAAAGGGTACGTAAGCAGCCCGTCCTCGGACGGGTTCAGCTGTCCCCCCTCCTAAAAAGGGGGAGGGAGTGGGTACGTATACACATACCTTCATTAACTTGCAGCTTGTCGAGTCCACTATCCCTTGGGTCATTGTCGTTTCGGCTAGTTTTCATTCGTTTTAAATCAGCTAGTGTTTTCATGTTCACCTCGGATTTTTAGTTTGTTTATTGTCACTTCGACTAGTTTTCATTCATCACTTATGTACACCTCTCCTAGACTTTTACTTGTCCTTGCATTCACTTCGGCAAACTTTCTGATCTACGGTTCCAAACACCTCGCCTCGTTGCTGGCCACAGCGAGGCAACAGTCACAAATTTCTCTAAATGGAATTTTTACCTCATTTCCTAGGACGAGGGTGCAAGTCACATCTTCTATGGATTAAAATCAAGCGCGCTATACAAATTTCGGACCAAAAACGTATCGGTTGTCACGGTTCATCATCGCACACGAGATTGTAAGTCGAGACTACATCGCTTTCTCTAAAACCGAAGCGAACTCTTAAAACCCGGCAAACGCATTCACCCTCTCGGGAACGCCGATCTACAATCAAACTTTGATACCGTCTCAGGACACGGACCTCGGCAATGAGAGTTCCAAACTTAGCGCCTCAAACGGCGAAAACTAAATCCAACCTAAAATTCCTTCGCACTAAATCTTTCCTAACTCACACGCCTCGGCACCTACGGTCGAAGGCACAAAAGAACGGCAATCTCTTTAAGAGTCAACCCCCAGCTCGGGATTTAGACTTAAACAGAATCTGTAACAGCATGTCCCTTAGTCCGGCTTCCTATCAATCTCTCGTAACGGTTCGGCCAGGGAAGCAAACAAAAACCCCCTCGGCCCGGCTCGACAAACCAATCGACAACAGCTCGTTCCAACCAAAGTTTCCTCAAAAGCCTATAAACCGCAAAAGGCGGAAACAGCGATTCCAAAAAATGACTAAGGGGAAAGACGAATACGATAACCACTGCTAAATATTTCCACCGATAAAAAAAAAATACAAGAGTCAAGTGGATAAAGCCGTCCAGGCACCAATTACGTAAACACAGGAGTTCGAAAAATAGATAAAGCCATCCAGGCCTTTAGTACAAAACGCGTGAAGTAAAAGACAAGGGAAGAAGGAAAGAGTCAAGCTGCGGATTGTGTTTCCCGCTCAGCGAGGAGGTTCGAAAGGGCTGGTGTACCCGCATTTGATCCGGTCGGATCTACGACACCAAAGTTGGCCGTTGTCTCTTCGATCGGCTCATTGCCCAGACTGGTGTCTACGGAGCCTGGCGACACGTGCGAGAATACTAGCTCACCTTGGATCTCGGATGCGATGCGCTCATACGCCTCGTCGTCGACATATTCGCTCTCCCAACTTTTTAGCTTCGCTTCTTCGTCGTCGAGTGTCCGATTTCCTCAGGTCGACGATCATTGCAAAGTTGCCCTTGATCTGCCTCAGCTCGTTCTCATCAGTTTTGGCCTTCTCGAGCTGGGCTAAACCTTCCTCCACCTTGGCAGGGCGTTCCTGAAACTTAGCCGTCAACTCTCGCCTCGCTTCTTTCTTCACACGCCTGACCTTAGCGTCAAACAAGGCATCCTTGGCCTCAATACGCCTCTTCAGCAATGCCACCTCGGCGCTTTTAGCTCTCCTGACCTCCTCGGGGCGAATGACCGAGGCGGAAACCTTGTCGACATCAGCACGAAGAACTATCTTCTCCTCTTCCAGCCTTTTCACCCTGGTCATCGTCTCGTCCAGCTTCCCCTTTGGTGCCGCGGTCTCATTCCGAGCTCCGTCCAGACAACGTTCGATCTTAGACAGGTCCGCCTCGTACTCAGCCATCAGCTCGTTGATATCCGCTACAAACTGCAAAGAATAATATGTGTTAAACACTTAGCCAAAATTCGACACGAGAAAAGTAAGGAAAATTAAACAGAAGAGACCTTGGTGCCGCGCTGTGCCATCACGCCATAAGACCTTGGTGTCCTTAGCTTCTCGGGAGGAGGAAGACGCGTGTTAGCATTGTTGACACCGGCTTGTTTGCGTGAGGCGGGATCACCAGACACCGGCTTGCGTTTCTTCTTAGGCGGCTCATCTTTCTGAACAGCCACGCCTTTCCCTTTCTCAGTGGCTGATCTTTTTCGGCCAGCGTCGTGTTTCTGTAGATGCGAGGCTGGGGGCCTTGACAACTTTGGGAGAGCCAAGATAGCCGATTTGAGAGGTGTACTGCTTCGAGCCGCCGAATCATCTTTGGGCGCCTTGGGAATGATCTCTCCCGGTTCCAGCTCGGGCGCTACTTCCTTCTCGTTCACCTCGGCAACGTTCGCCTCCACAGCTCGGATCGCGCCTTCACCTTCACGGCTCGGAGGATCGTCTTAAGGGACATCCTTGGCCTCCGTTTGAGCCGCCTCAGCGGCTCGTCTTGCAGCCTCTTCTTCTTCACGCTTCTTTCTGTCTCTAGGAGTGATGATCACTATTTTTTCACGAGTATCCCCTGAAGAATTTGAAGACGAAGAGCTAACAGGTACTCCGGCGAGAATGGCTCGCGCTCTTTCCACTCTCTCGAACGTAAAGTGCTTCCTCCAATTGACTCTCCGAGCCACAAGAGAATCTCGAACAATGAAGAGGTCGTCAGGAACTGAGGGAAGAATGCTCCGAACTGCAAAAACAACACAGAAACAATCAGTTTAGTAAGGAAAAATTATACCATAACAGTTCCGAGCCGAGGCAAAGCTTCGGATCGGCGACCAAGTGGTCCCCAAGCGGTCTTGGTTTTTTGAACGAAATCCTCGCTAACTGACGCCTCGTTCACCAAGACATAAAAAAACGCTCGGTCCAAATTTGATCTTTGCTTGGAAAACCACCTATGATCCGGCGATTGGGTTTGTTGGAGATATAAAATCTGTCTCCCTTCGGAGCCTTTCTGATCTCCAACAAGTTTAGCAGATGATCTAGCTCAATGTCGAGCCCGCATTCAAAACCTCGAACCAGGATGCCGATCATGTGCCGCAAACCCCTCGGCATAATCTGCCCGATCCAGAGGTACTCGAGGATAACTCCGGGGATCAGGAATTCGTACAGAGCTCGTAGGACGCCTCATACAGAGTAAAGTGATTTTCAGGAGATTTGTCAGCTCGGTCGTTCTTTTCTGGAAGGACGAATTCCACCGCCTCGGATATCCCGAAACGGCATCTCAACGCCTCGAGTGAGTCAGGGGAGGAGAGCGTGGAACCAGGATGGTCAGGTCTTTGTCTTTTTACTCGTTTTTGTTTCCCTTGCCCAGACGAAGAAGCACCTCGGGATGCCATGAGACGTTCTAATTCAAGCCTCGCCTCGACCGGATCAAAGGGAAACGCTTCCTCCTCAGCTTTTACTGCGGCATAATCAACTTCTTCATTATAGGCAGGACCCTGGGGGCAGTTCGTCGAAACCGACGGCTCGTTATTTGGAGAGCGAGCACCTGATGGGTTTGAGCGATTCGACGCCTCGTCACCTTCAGATGAACGGTTGGAAGGGCTCGGCGAGACAGATGCCTCGGAGGATCCTGTTACGCCTCTCGCCTCGGCATCTACACGGCCTGGCTCGTAGTTAAAAAACGAATCCAACAAATCGTCGGAATGGTTCGACATGATTTACAGTTTGTACGAGAATTACAATACTACGCGGCGAGCTTTCGTCGGAAAAAGATTTGGAGCGGCGGAGACCTCGGAACCCTAGCCGGAAAATAAATAAACTAGAGAGAGAAAGAAGAGAGAAGGGAGAGCTACCTTTAGTGAAATCGAAGATCTGAAATTATGAGAAAGAAAGAAGGGGATCCACCTTCTTATAGGACAAGCCGAGGCGCGTGAGTTCCGCGGGGACCTCGAGAAGCCGTCCAACAGCGCGTGGGATCCGCGGCATATTAACTAGCTCTGGCTGCGTCGGTTACACGCGCCAATAATTTGAGAACCTTCTTTCGGAAGACCAACGGTCGGGATGTCTGAGTCTTCAGCTGATATCTCGGCACAGTTGTTACAAAAACGCCTTGTCGTTACCTTGAAACACGGCTCGGCATATTTTTCACAAAAACGCCTCGTCGTTACCTTGAAACATGGCTCGGCATATTTTTCACAAAAAACGCCTCGTCGTTATCTTGAAACACGGATCGGCATATTTTTCTCAAAAAACGCCTCGTCGTTACCTTGAAACACGGCTCGGCATATTTTTCACAAAAACGCCTCGTCATTACCTTGAAACACGGCTCGGCATATCCTTCCCGAAAACACCTCGTCGTTTATTCGGCTCGGCATAGCCTACACGAAACGCCTCGACGTTCATGCTTCGACATCTTTTCAAAAATACCTCGTCGTTAACGAGGCGGCTCAGCATTATCCTTTGCCTCGATCGCTGTCTTTACCAAACTAATCTCATCTTTTGAACGGCTTGGCATTTTCCTTCATACAACCTCGCCAAAAACGGCTCGCTACTACACTTCATCGAAGAACGGCTCAGCATCTTTATTTCCAAAACGCCTCACCTATTGTTTCGCAACGGCCTGACTTGATGGTTTATCCCATGGCCAGGAGCAATGAACCTCGTCACTCTCGTCTCCAAAACTGACGAGCTGGGGGGCTAACTGTTGGGGTCGGTTTCCACCCCAAGCGGTTAAACATCTCGAGAATGACCAAGTATCAGAGAAAAAGCGGTTGGCAAGAGAAATCAGTAATTCGTCAGATATGGGCCGAGCTCTCACATGAGAAAGGTGGGCCGAGCCGTGCTCAACATTACAAATGGGCCGAGCCGTGAAGAGGGGCAAGTAGGCCGAGCCGTGGGAAGGACGTTTTATGGGCCGAGCTGTGCAAGAGAGCGAATGGGCCGAGCTGTGCAAGAGAGAGAATGGGCCGAGCCACTTCGCAATTGGGCCGAGCTGGTTCTTCTTGGATGGGCTGAAACGAAGTCATGAAGGACGTAAGCCCATAAAAAACCCTAGGCGAAGTGCTGTGACGGTGGCCGCATAAAACGATAAGGAAATATTCCGGAAATCTCTCCCGAGATTCCCGGCTAGGCGGTTTAGAGAGTTAGTATAAATAGACGATGTATGCCGCTCATTATAAAACTTGACACAACTCGAGAGCAATAAGACCTAAACACTTTTCAGCAAAAACCATCTTTTAATCTTACTGTTCTTGCGATAACCCTAGAAATTTCGGATCCCTTAAGATTTCCTTAACAAATTTTTGGTTGTGCAAGTTTTAACTCACACAAGGTGTTAAATATATATATTTAATGAAAGGAAAGGAAACAAAAAGCCTAATGAGTCCTAGATTGTCGAAATTTTTTTGAGCAAAAAGGCAACCACTATTCATCTAAGGAGCTATGGTTTTGAAAGATTAACAAAAATCTAAGTCTGGGAGAGTTAGGAGAGAACCTGAGGAAGAAGACCAGAAATCTATGGCAAGAAGAAAGTGACTGAAAACTGTGGATATCAACAGTTTTGCTCTCTCTTGCGGTTTTGCATAATATCTTGCATCCTCTAGATCTTTAGGTAACCCATAAACACTTTAAGCCTTACCTCTAGAATAACCCTTTTGATACCTAGCCTAGATTACCTCGCTTATACTTTCTTTGATGAGAACCACCAAAATTTTTAATGACTGTTAAGAGCTGGTAGACTGGAAGTTAGATCTCAGTGCAATATATTTCCGCATGACGGATTTACGGACTAGTTATGCCCGTATTTTTAGTGAGAATTTTCTAGGCTATTCCCAACTAATGCATAATGATTGATATTGGTCTAGAAGCTTTGTCTCTGAGATTTTGTTAGTTCCTGCGTTTTCAAACCTCTCACCGAGATTTGGGGAGTTGATAACACCGGATTTTGACTATTTTTATGGATCACTTTGATATCTTTTGCAGGTTTTTTTACTCTATTTTCAAAGGTTTTCAAAGGATTTCTATGTTTTCAGATTTTAAAAGACTTTTCAGGTAATTTGGGATAAAAAGGCGCAAATTGGAATAAAAAGACTCTTTTGGATAAATGCAGATCGTCAGAACTCTCATGGAGAGACGAAGACCTTCTCACCGTCTGATCACCTTCAAAATTAGGTAACTTATAGAAGACTCAACCAGCTTTCAAATGCACTTGGTTTGGATACATTCCAATGGTTGGATCTCAATATATTCCATTTTTCCCGGAGACACTCGAAGACGGCCAGCAAGTCACGCGACCGCGGCCAACGACCCATCCACCGCGGCCAGGACCACGCAACCACGGCCAAGCCTTCATCTACCACAGTCGCAACACACGCGACCGCGGCCAGGCATCTCCGACCTAAAAAACCCATTTCTGAAGCCCAAGTTATTTCCCAGTCTCAATTCCGGAACCCTAGAGACCATGGAGTATTGAGACTATAAATACTTGTCATTTAGGTCGTTTTTAGACATCATTTTCATACTTTTACAGAAAAACCCTTTTTCTTCAACCGTTTTATGCGATATTTAGAAAAGATTGTTTAACTCTGAGTTCATCAATAGAGAAGCTTTCGTTCATCTCTTTACTTTTTGTTTTTGATTGATTTTATTAAAACCAATGATGATGTCGAGCTCAGCCATGTCTGAGTAGATCCCGAGTTAGGCTTAGGGTTCCCAAAAGGGGCTCTCATAATCGATTAAGACATCTAGGTTTATAGATCTGGGATTTTAACTATGTTCTCTGTTTATCCTCATCCTTAATGCATGTATTTTTGATTGATCACCTCGTATGTGATCTAGATAGTTAGTGTTGCGAAAGTATTCATTAAGTATCCGACCTAGAATGAAATAGGCAATTTTTCCATAAGAGTGGAAACCTACCTGCGGCAAAATCGTGAGTACTGACGAGTCCTGTACAGCTCTTATGTTCTCTCCCTTCCAGGGCCAGAGTGGAAACCTACTGGTCAGGGTTGCGAGAAACAGTTGGTTATGATCACGACGGTGACATAGTCATACCGCCGAACTCTAGCTCTATAACCCTATATTTTGATATCCGTCAATCCCAATCTATAATCCCTAGTGTTGAAACCGATTATGATCCCTGAAGAGTTCCCGAAAGCTCAGCGTTTTTAGCCATAGTTTACAAACCGATTGATTTTTACTTGTTCTTTTAGATCTGCATTTTATTTGCTTTAGTTCAATATTTTGCTTGTTTCATTTGCTTTCATTCGATTTTCTACTTGCTTTTTAGGATAGCTTTATTTGCTTTCTTTAGTTTTAGTTTAATCCGTGACAAACAACCAACCCCTAAAACATATCTAGTCTAGACATAAAGTTAGAAATCGTAGGAGAATACCACACACACAAATCTCTGTGGATTCGATCCCTAAGTACTACAATTGATTAGCTGTGCACTTACGGCTTTCATTTGTTTTTATTAAGGGTAAAACTTGTTCCCTCACGCAGTAGACACATCAATATTCTGATTCTGAATCTTGGGGATCACGTGCTGTGAAAACTCAAAGACTGTAAATCAGCTGCATCGATCTGGTCAGGTCTTGAAAGGTTATACAATTCTAGTTCTCAACCTAATCAGATTCATCTACAGCACGATTTCTACACCTTCAAGATGGATGAATCTAAGTTTATGGATAAGAATATAGACGATTTCTTGAAGATGTTTTCTGCTTTGAATAGTGTTGATGTTTCGGTCTCTGAAGAAGTTCAAGCTATTCTAATGTTGAATTCTTTGCCTCTGCAGTACAATAGTTTAAATGAAACACTAAAGTACGGTAAAGAAATTCTTTCTCTGGAAAACATTTGTGATTGTGCAAAGTCAAAGGAGAAGGAACTGAGAGAAGCAAAGCAACTCAATGTTTCTCAGAAGAGCGGTGAAGCGTACACTGCTTGAGGAAGATCCGAGAAGAGAGAGTCACATGGTGGTAAAGGAAAGAATAGATCAAGGTCTCAGTCTGGTTTAAAGGTCACATACTGGAACTGTAGATTCCCTTCTTTCTTACAGGTCTAAGTCTGGTTCAAATCAATCTTTCTTTACATGCCCTTCTTTCTTTCTTTCTTCACAGATATCTCGGGTGGTCAAGTTCTTCTTGCTGATGATAGAGCTGTCACGGTTCAAGGAGTTGGTTCCATCAAGATCAAGGCAACCGGAGGATTAGTCACGCAGCTGAAAAACGTCTGATATGTTCCTAATCTTAAAAGAAATCTAATTTCTGTTTCTACTCTTGATTTGCAGGGTTTCACACATGAAGGTGGTGATGGGAAGACAAAGTTCTTCAAAAATGGTAAAGTTGCACTGCAGGGCACCCTTACCGGAAGCTTAACGCAGGAGTCTATACTGCTATGTCTAAAGATGAGACTGTGTTATGGCATAGCAGATTAGGCCACATGAATATGAAGAATCTGAAGATTTTGGTTGAGAAGGGTGTTCTTAACAAGAAGAGAATCGGGAACATGGAGTTCTGTGAAATCTGCGTGGTGGGGAAGAATAAGAAGCTGAGTTTCAGCATTGGGAAGTACAGAGGAGGTTCTCAAATACGTTCATGCGGACTTATGGGGTTCTCCTAATGTCCATTTTTTTTTCTCAATGAAGCAGTATAGATGACTACTCTTGGAAGATGCACCAGAGAATCACAAGGTGATAGGCTGTAAGTGGGTTTATAAACTCAAGCCTGGGATTCCTAGTGTTGAGGCTCCCAGATATAAGGCAAGGTTAGTTGCCAAAGGCTATGCTCAGAGAGAGGGTATACATTATCAAGAAATCTTCTCACCGGAGGTTAAGCATGTCTCGATTTTTATGATGTTATCAAGGACAATGAATGAGGATCTATAATTGGAGCAGCTAGATGCAAACACGGTGTTTCTACATGGAAATATTGAAGAGGATATTTACATGGATCAACCGGAGGGATATGAGGTCAAAGGTCAGAAGGAAAAGGTTTGTCATCTTCGTAAGTCTCTGTTATGGCTTGAAACAAGCCTTGAGGTAGTGGAATAGGTGCTTTGGTCAGTTCATGTTGAAGCATGGATTTGTTAAGAGTAAATTTGATATGTGCGTTTATCTGAAGAAACTTGGAGGCAAGGTATGTGTCTATCTCCTTCAATACGTAGATGACATGTTGATAGCCTCTAAAGAGATGTATGAGATCATTAAGGTGAAGAAATTTCTGAGTAGTGAGTTTGATATAAAATATTTAGATCCTGCAAAACAAAATCTTAGGTATGGATATAGAGAGAGATAGAATAGGTGGAGTACTTACACTTTCTCAGTCTGGTTACATAAAGAAGATTCTACAAGTTTTCAGGATGGATGAATCAAAGTCTGTATCAACTCCTATAGGAGAACATTTCAAGCGTGCCTCATTAGGAAATGGAGAGGATGATGAAGTGAGAAGTGAATTTCCTTATTCAAGTGTTGTTGGCAGCATTATGTATGCAATGGGCACCAGGCCAGATCTTGCTTATGTTGTTGGTCTGGTAAGCAGGTTTATGAGTAATCCAGGAAAAGTTCATTGGACGGCTGTACAGTGGATTCTCAGGTATTTTAAAAGGACTCAGGACAGAGGTTTAGTTTTCAGGAAGACTTCAGGGGATTTCAAAGTTGAGGTTATAGTGATTCAGATTTTGTTGGAGATTTGGATTGAAGAAGGTCGATTTCAGGTTATGTGTTTACTGCAGGTGGTAATACGATCAGCTGGAGATCGGGATTACAACAGGTTGTAGCATTGTCGACTACAGAGGCTGAATATGTGGCCTTAACGGAGGCAGTTAAGGAGGGTATTTGGCTGAAAGGCTTAGCAGATTAAATGGGTTTCAAGCAGCAGGTTGTGGCTGTGAATTGTGATCACAAAGTGTTATCTGTCTAGCGAAGAATAATGTCTATCACAAAAGAACAAAACACATGGTAGTGAAAATGATATAGTTGACTTGGAGAAATAAGTGTTCAGAAGATTCATACTTCGAAGAATCATGCTGATATACTTACCAAGGTGATTCTTGTTCAGAAGTTTGAGGCTACGCTTAATGGCTTGAGGAGATAGACTCGGAAATGTTTGTGTCAAGGTGGAGTTTGTTGAAATGTGACACAGTCACTTATATTAGTCAAAACCAGTTTTAGTTTATGATTTGGTACAAGCTCTAACTAGGTGATCATAGTAATTTGATTAGAACCGGTTACTGTCATGTGTATCAGCTTGGTTCAATCTCTGAACCAAGGAGCTAAATGAGTCTATGTGTATAAGTGAGCTGAGAGATGATTCTGCAGAGTTGTTGGGAATCATTCTTCTTCTTGCTCTGGATCTGGTACGTTTTTGATCTAGTGGAATTCTTGCTAGCTTGAGAAAACAAGCCCCAGAGACGTAGCTTCGGCGAACCCTGGGTTAACAAATCGTGTTTGTCTTTTACTTTCTTTCTATCTTGCTTAATCTCATGATTGTTCTTATTGGAGTTCATAGACGAATGAGATTAGTGAGGAATTGAGCAGAGGGATAGGGTTCGATTCTTGGTTTCTATCGCAACATTGATGATTCTGATAAATCAGTTTCATAATTTGTACTTCTTTGGCTACTACAGTCAAATACCTGTTTATCATGTTCTTCCATTGATTCTGCAAGTAATATTTAAGTTCAATGATCATATTTATATTCAGGTTTTAGTATAATCATGATTTAATAATTTACCTTCTGTTTTATAGTCATAATTTCAGTAACTTCCTTCTTTTTGTGATTGTAGCACCTCTTAATGTTCATTGACAAATGCAGCTTGCTCTGATCTAGAATTTCGAGTAGGTCTTGCTGAACTTGATGGTAAGTTTGTAATGTCATTAAGTACATTGTTAGATTGCCTTCTGAAATCTCTAAAACCATTTATCTGTGTAGTGGTCAATCCTTTAAAGCTGTTCTGTTTTGCTATATAAGAAAAACATGTGATTAATTTTGATTTGAAGTTTTCATTCAGCATTTAAATGTGTTAGAAAAAAAGTTATAATTATTTCAACAACTTACATGAATCTTGTTCACTCTTACGATTCTTTTTAGGAGCTTTATGTTGGGATTTATGAGACAAAGGCATTCACTTGATGAATGAAACCACTTAACCCACATTAAGAACTCGATCTCAATAGTGAGGAACCAATCAACTTGTGATGGAGAGAATCGATCTTAACAAGGGAAAAATACTCTAGTTAAGTAACACAACACTTAGAGTTTGTGTACTTAGAGAAAGAAAAATTTTGAATCAGTAAGCTAGAGATTAAGGAGAGAATAAAGAAGAGTTTATGTGATTTTTACAAGTATTAGGCTGCCTTAATGCATCCTCTAAACCGTGGCTCACTAAACTCACTACATTATGATTATTGATTAAGCATAAGAAGAAGAGAAAGAGCAACACGAAATGAAGAGACAAAGAACTTGTCTATATTATTGGTGTGTCTATATATAGAGACAACGAAGTTGTGGAAGCCCTAGCACATTTTACAAGATCGAGAGTGACATAAAGAGAGAGAGAGTCTCTGGTTTAAATGGTGAAAGTGACAGGTCCTTATTTTGAATTTAAATTAAGTGAACATGTGACTTTTGTCTCCAACAGCTATGGGCACCTTCTTAGAGTGATAGTGACCTCTCCTAGGTCACTTTTACACTCACATGTGACTCCTTGCAAGATATCTTGCTTCCAAGCACATGTGATACCTCCCTTTGGCGCCTAAACCCAAATTGAATTTATTAGCCACCTTCTCTTCTTTTCTTCATGGGCTGCTGAGTCTAGATATTTTTTGAGCCTTCATTGTAACCATACGATTCGGCCCATACAGTTTGATTCATGTCTTGGGCCTTCATTGTAACATTAAATTTGGTTCTTGTTTACTAACCTTGGTAGAAAATGATTTTGCCAAACCTTAGTAAACAAATTACTGGTTGTTCACCAGCTTTTTGGCAAAGTGTAGTAATTTGATCAGCAAATTTACCCTATAGATAACATGATAGACGTTCATCCCTAAACCAAAAAAAAAAAAGTTTTGTAGAGAGTTTATAAATGTAACAAACCTTACATCTTTTTCCAGTCTAGAACTTAGTGTCTCTTAGGTAAAACTCAACTTTCTTCCTGTCTTTACCACCCACTTTGAACAGTTTCAAGTTCCTTCATGTCCAACACTTCACCTATAATATATGTATAACAAAAAAGCGACATCAAAGCCTACCTTTTGAACTCATAGTCACGATCATTAGGAAGTTATTGAGAACATTTTATACTTACGAACATATAACATATTACATCTTAAGAAGTCATTTCATATTCACGATCAAATATATGAAGTTAACATTAACTTACCAATCAAAAATTGAGTTTTCAGATTTCCACTTGTAATCTGGGTAAATCTGGTCAATGACAGAAAGTTGTCTTCCAATTTGATCAAGTATCGAGAGACAGAAGTGGTGCTCACAAAAGCGATCTTGTAAACATGAGTAGTAAGTCTGAAATTCCCATTGGCTGGAGTTAAAGAGAAGTTCTCAATAACTTTCCATGATCCAATAAGAAGTTCTTATTCAACAGTTTGAGCCATGTTTTCTTACATGAATAATGAATCTTAACACCCTACAAAAGATAAAGAAGATTAGCTTTGAAATGAAAATGATGATCAAAATATTGTAGAAATAAAACGTTAGTGGTTCTGTTTTAGTACAAGCACATCAGCTAATATGAGTTCAAATGTTTCTCCAAATTGCGCAGTGTATTGTTTCCAGGAATAAAGAACTTTCACCTGATTTCTCCAGCTTGTCTTGTAAGGTGAACATGATTGCTGTCGAAGAAACCAATTTTTTTGGCTATGTGAGTGATCTAAGATTAATTCTCGTTGAGAGCATCAGCAACCCAAAAACTCTCATGGTCTCTTATTCAGTATTTTAATATTATAATTGAATTAGAGACTTGCTTATGAGACTTATACAATTTGTATGGTGCAATGCAGAAACTCATCAAAGAATTGAAAAAAAAAAGCCCAAGCAAAATAATTATATTTTCCCCATATTTTTTGACCTCTAGACACATGATATCTGGCCCAAGAGACGTTTCTCCCCGTCGCCAGATAAGAGACGTTTTTACAATGTAAGCCCAACTTTCTCAACTTTTATTATTAATATTTGAAGAGACCCATTAAAAGACCCCGTTAATGATGGTCTCAACTTTCTCAACTTTTATTATTAAAATATTTGAAGAAACCCATTAAAAGACTCCCTTAATGATGGTCTGAGTGGTGGAAAAAATATTAAATGATCTCTGATATATATAGATTTTACGTTAAATATGTTTTCAATGATAAGATTTGATATGGAGATTTTCGTATAGATTTGATGTATAGAAAATGGTAACTTATATTGATATATTTTTGTGAAATTGTGAGAATATTCTGAGATGTAGCGAGATTTCATGGATTTGATGTCATCTTCTCTAAACTATTTGTAATCTTCCATTTATTTTGATATTTTTTTATAATTAGTTATAATACCTAACAAAATCTGTTTGAAAATAATGGAAATAATTAATTGAAAGTTTCTTTGTTGACAATCATAAAAGTTTTTTTGTTGACAATCATAAATATCTAACAAAAGTGATTTTGTTGGGTAAGATGTATAATTCTAAACAGATTTAGTTAAAAAAAATTAGTTGTTTAAAAACAAAGCACTAAAAATATTTTTGTTTTAATAGAATAGATATAGATATGTTATATTTTCTCCATCGACAACATGAATATACCAATAAATATGTATATAGTTATAGTTATATATATTTATATATAATTTCATATGTATGATAAGTATATTTAAAATTTTGTATTATTCAATGGTTTTGAGAACGAGTTGCATTTTAAACAAGAGAAATTCGCCCTAAAAACTTTTCAGCCGCCAGCGCCGATCTGGCTCTCTGGCGGCCGGCGCTCCTCGCCACCATCGGGGAGGGCCCTCTCCCTTGTCCCTTTCCTCTTTTTTTTCCTAGTGTCTCGTTTTGGTCAAAGTGCTACTTGTTGGGTTTTTGAGATGGCCTTTCCCTCAACGGTGTCGTTGGAGTCCAGTGAAGGTGGTGCGTTAGCGTCGCCTCTGTTGGCCGGTGTTGCCACCTACTCCGCTGGTGGGCTGTGTCGAGCCCAATCTCTCTCTCTCTCTGGTTTCTGCAGGCGAGTTGAGAAGATCTGGTGTCTCGACTCGGCGAGGGCTTTCCGCCGGTGGTGACTCATGGAGGTTTGTCTCAGCGGTGCTCTTGTGGATCTGTTGTAGGCTCGGCGACAGTTGCTAACGTCGAGCTATTAGGTTTTTGCTCTTTATTTGGCCGATAATTCGAAGTGAATCAAGAGGCTAGATCTATTCTTCTCCAGCAGTGCGAGGCGTGGAGCAATTGCCTCCTCAAAGCAGAGCGGTGTTGAGTGTGGCAGAGGTGGATCCGACTCGCGACTATTCCGTTGATCCTTACTGCTAGAGGATGGCGGTGGAGATCAAAAGAAAGCTGATTATCGACTACTCTGCAGGTCTGTGATGCTAGAGGACGACCGAAGGAGATCAGAGGAAATGAGTCATGGGTTTACTAATGCTGCTACAAGACGCATTACGCAGCAGAATCGAAAAAGTAATTCGATGGGAAAGCATTGTACGTTATAAAGAATTAGTGGGAGTTGGTGATTCTGCACATGCGATGGTGGTTGTGGGCTTAGCGACCCGTAATTTATCTTTGTGCCGCTTTATTTGTAGGTCAAATAAAAAATTAGGTTTTGAGTTTGGATTGATTTTATACTTTTGGTTTAATTCGATTGTAAATCCGGTTGATCACCGGTTTGGATGGTAAATTTATATAATATTTATATTTAAAAAAAAATTCGTATCATTCTCTCACATACTTATATACAGTATGTATGGATTGATACCCGCATATACCTATATATAAGTATGTATATTACAAATTTTGTAATACTGACCAATCCTCTCGTGCATATACGTGCGGTGCAGTACCTTATCTATTATCGAAATGACATCAAATATAGAAGAACATTTTTATTACACGATCTCTAATCTGGCGTCATTAATGACAACAACCTTATCTTGTCTTAAAAGAAAAACAGCTAGCACGCTTTAAATTGATTTGACTTAACACATCAGGTTCCACAAATAGTCAAGTGGAACTAAAAAAAAAACAGATAGATTACAAAAAAGATTAAAAAAACAACATAGGGAATTCGTCTACTTGGCATTCATCTCCAATTCTCCATCGATCTCTCTCACTTACACGAAATTCGAATTTTCCATCTTTTAACATATTTAAATCTTCTTCCTCGAATCACATTTTTCTGTCTCTTTCGCTGATATTTTCCCGAGAAGAAATTTGTCCACCTGACGCCTGAATCCGAATCTGCCTTGCAAACTAATTGGATCGAAGAACCGACACGTTCTCCCTTTGAATTTCTTACTTTCTTCTCCTTCCTGTCTCCTCTTTTGTTCCTCTCGTATTCACATGATCGATTTATCGTCTTGAAGTTGCTGTGATTTTCTCGGATTACAATGGCGGAACTTAGATCTAATCGTCGTAGTCTGAGATCGTTAATCGTTCTCTTTCTCAATCTCGCTCTAGCTTTTGCCTTCGTTTCCGCTGAGAGGAGCTTTAAAGGAAAATCTCTCAAGTTTTATTCACAAACGCGAGAAAGTGACGAGCCCAGTTTCTTCCTCAGAGCAGCGAATTTTCTATGGGAATCTGATCAAACAGGTTATCATCATGTCTGGCCCGTAAGTTACAGAAACTTAAAGCCTTATTCGCTAACTGATTATTTTTCATAATCAATACTCTGATGCGAAAGTTGTGCGTGGCTATCATCTCTTTGATATATCAACTCTGATTCGGAATTACAAAAATCAAAATTTCAGGAATTTGAGTTTAACTGGCAAATCGTTCTCGGCACTCTCGTTGGATTCTTTGGTGCTGCGTTTGGTAGCGTAGGAGGTGTTGGTGGAGGTGGGATTTTCGTGCCAATGCTCAGTTTAATTATTGGCTTTGATCCAAAATCCGCTACAGCGATGTCAAAATGTAAGAAGTATCATGAGTAACATTCTACATTTTCTCTTTGGTGTAAACATTTTTGTTTATATGATATGATACATTTTTATAGGCATGATCATGGGTGCTTCTGTGTCAACTGTGTATTACAATCTTAGACTGAGGCATCCTACGCTTGATATGCCCATTATTGACTATGATCTCGCACTCCTGATCCAACCGATGCTAATGCTCGGAATCAGCGTTGGGGTTGCTTTCAATGTGATTTTTCCAGATTGGATGGTCACTGTTCTACTCATCATCCTCTTTCTAGGTAAGACTCAAAATGTATGGCTTTTTTCGCATCAGTGTTAGACTTGGAATGACCATTCTTTTTATCAATTTATGCAGGCACATCAACAAAAGCGTTTTTGAAAGGCTCTGAAACTTGGAAGAAGGAAACTATAGAGAAACAGGTACATCTCTAACATCTTGCAAGGCACCAATTTTTGGTTTTTGTAATATATTTTTGTATAGTCTTTCAGCCTCCTCTAGTTGATACCAGTAGCGTATCATTTTAGTGTTAGACAGTACATACTAAGATATAGCTAATTTCTTGCAAGGTGCCTCTTTCTAATTTTGGCATGAAGTATACTTTGATGTCCATTCTAGGATATTGGTTTTATGAACTTTCGCCCTCTTCCAATGGACCTCTAGTTGAATGCATACACAATATCTTAGCTAGACAGTACAATAACCATCAAAACTTTTATTCTGTTCTGTTCTGCAGGAAGCTGCTAAGCGTTTAGAGTCGAATGGTGAGTTGGATTTTTGTTGAGGTTTTAACATTTTTTCAGCGACCACCATTTGACAACCTTGTTTTGCTTTATTAGAAGAAAAAAACAAAAGCTCATATAATCCAACTTTTCATCAGGTGTATCTGGGACAGAAGTTGAGTACATGCCTCTTCCCGCAGCTCCGAGCACCAACAATAGAAACAACAAGAAAGAAGAAGTAAGTCCCATTCTCTTCACGTTACCGTTGGTTTCTATGTTTGCAAGTTTTGTCAAAATGTAACCAATTTAATGTAATGCAGGTTAGTATTATTGAAAATGTATACTGGAAGGAACTGGGGCTTCTGGTTTTTGTCTGGGTTGTTTTCCTGGCACTGCAGATAACAAAGGTCAATGCACATACATATCTATCGATTGAGCATATTAGTCATGTTCAACCTTTATTGATACTTTTTCATGTTTTTTTTTTCATGGAAACAGCAAAATCTGGCTACTTGTTCAGTAGCATATTGGGTCATAAACTTGTTACAGGTATAGAGTCAATTACAATCTCGTTTTTGCTGATAGATCCAAGATTAATGCTTATAGATGCTTACGATTTCGTACCATCATGCAGATACCGGTTGCAGTTGGTGTATCAGGCTATGAGGCAGTAGCTTTGTACCAAGGTAGAAGAATCATTGCATCTAATGGACAAGGAGACTCGAATTTTACCGTTGGTCAGCTTCTTCTTTACTGTACTTTTGGCGTATTGGCGGGAATAGTCGGTGGTTTACTTGGTTTAGGTGGAGGTTTCATCATGGGTCCATTGTTTTTGGAGCTAGGTGTTCCGCCGCAGGTAAGAATCTACTAAGCTCTGCAAATATTATACTTCATAAAGAACATTATAATCAAGAATCACTTGTTCATGTTATTTTATTTTTATTTTTTGTAGGTTTCAAGTGCCACAGCCACATTTGCAATGACTTTCTCTTCATCAATGTCTGTTGTAGAATACTATCTTCTCAAACGATTCCCTGTTCCATATGGTGAGTTGCTTTGTCATTGCTTTTGATATAAGGCTGTTTTTCTTACCCTCGGGATCGATAACTTCCCAATATCTGCTTACTTTTTGTGCAGCTCTCTACTTTGTGGGAGTGGCAACAATTGCAGCTTTGGTTGGACAACATGTAATCAGAAGACTGATTACAGTTCTTGGTCGAGCATCTCTCATCATCTTCATCCTTGCCTCCATGATTTTTATCAGCGCGATATCGCTTGGTACGTGACCTCTTTCTCACCTAAAACTATATTTCTCTTCCTTATCTTGCTAACTTGTGCGTGTCTGTGAGTCACACTACCTTCCTACACACTCAATCATCCTAATTCCTAAGCTACAAACTAGTAGATAACCAAAGAGGTGGTGGCCTAGTAGATAACCAAAGGGAGCGAGATAGATCTTTTTATTTAGCATATATTAGTTTTTAGTATTTGCTTTGATTCGTAGCTTTTGCGCAGCATCTTTTAATCATCTTTGGAAGATGTTCAATTTTAGATATCATTTGTTCTTAGGTGGCGTGGGAATAGTGAACATGATCGGCAAATACCAACGGCACGAGTACATGGGTTTCGAAAACCTCTGCAAGTACAGTGGTTAAACGTTTAAAGAATTTGGCTCAAGTTACGATACTTGGATCATGTCGGAGACAATAATCTCGGGCTTTTTATCTTTTTTACTGAAGCCAAATCGGCTGTACTCAGTAACTTATTAACCTGTAAAGTTTCTCATTCATTATTTTGATGGCAAGACTTATGGTCTTCTGATTTTGTGTCATTTCTTTAGACTAGGGATTAAAGCGCGGGTTTAATGTATTCTTATACAATGTATGTTTGTTTAAAATATTATATTTACGCGTATATTAATATTTTTTCAAGGAATGTTGTTAATCTCATCCCTAATTTTATATTAATATATTAATGGCAACATACTAAAACATTTAATCATTTTGGAATATTACGAATTATTATATACTAACATACACAGTAATGAATGAAGTTTTCGTTCACATTCTATTTTTCAAGCCTAAATTTAGTACAAAACTGACTTGAGCAAGTGGCTGAAATTCCACAATGTAGAAAACAGGCCCTGTTCTTTTTATAAACGCTGCGTCAGCGATCTGCGACCAAAAAATACACTGTGGAGAGTTTAAAAATGTCGTCCGTCTTCACATGTATGCGACGCTGCGATTGTTTTTAAAGATGACGCCGGTGTCGTTGGCGACGCTAGGAAAATACAGCGTCAAACCTGATAGTCGCTGCGGCTACTTTTAAACGGGATGCCGGTGGTAGTCTCCACCTACTTGGATGAAAAGCAACTAATAATTATTGTAACTGATTGCTGACGCAGCGTTTATGAAAAGAACAGAGGTACAATGGAATGCCATAATCTAATAATTATTTTAGTTTTGATTTTTTTTTAATATCGAAAACCCTACCTTCTCCCTTACATTTCGTTTTAATTACAATAAAATCAGAGTAACTTCATCCGATTTTAGATTAATCCGATAATCCTACCCATTTATATTTATTAAGTTTTTTTAATTAAAGAAAATGGAACAGTGTTCTTTTCATTTTCCTTTTCTTCTCCTTTTATTCTTCTTCTTTTATTCTTCTTCCTACTCCCCAGAATCTCCAAAAAAAGGAACTCACTTTCTCAACTTCCTCTTTCTTCCTTTGAAACCGTTTTAGCCTTAATCTCCTTTTTCCGGCGAGCGACTAGATCCTGATCAGGAATCGCGAATCCGACAAGCCCTAATAGTCATTCTTCCATGAGATTTCTCCATATGGCAAAGGTGAGAAAAGATGGCAAGGTGTATGAGTCTACTCAAGTCGGAGCACCAGCGGAAGTCGAAAACCTGGTGGATAATGCAAACCCAAAAACTCTGGCGCAAGTTGAAAACCCGGCAAAAAACAAAAATCCAGAAACTCCGGCGCAAGTAGGAAACCCGCTGGAAATCAAAAACCCAGAAAATCCTGCTGAAATTGAGAATGCTGAAGTGACCAATCCAATCCCCAAAGCAGCAGCGTCCACACCCACAGAATCAAATCCTCCGATGCTAAATGGTGGTGACGGGGAAGAAGCATGGCGGGATGAAGCGCGAGAGGATGTAGCATAAGAGAAGGAAAACGAGAAGGAAAATGAAGAGGAAGAAGTGCAAGAGAAAGACCCGGAAGAGAAAGAAGTGGAAGAGGAGGATGAAGCGGAAGAAGACAAAGTGCGAGAGGCTCATGCGCCTGAAGATGAAGCGCAGGAGAAATAAGTGCAAGAGGAGGAGGATGAAGCACAAGAAAAAGAAAACCAAGAGGAACAAAATCAAGGGGAAGAAAATCAAGAGAAAGAAAACCAAGAGGAACAAAATCAAGAGGAAAAAATGCAAGAGATATGTATAAGATTCCCAATTGGGTCAAATTTATTACAGGTTAGGTTATGAGAAGATAGTATCGGGAAATGTAGGTGTAGTAGTATTTGGACAACTGTGACAACTTAGGTAGATAAAAATTTGATTGGTATGTGGACAACTGGGACAACATTTATTCGGTTTTAGGTAATATGTGGACAACTGGGACAACATTTTTTGGTTTTAGGTAATGGACAACTGGGACAACATTGTCTTAGTTGTAGGTAAGATATGGACAACTGAGACAATAATGTTCGGTTTTTGTAATATGTGGACAACTGGGACAACATTATCATGTTGTATTTGTATTTGGACATATGGACAACTGAGACAACATTGTCATGTTGTATTTGTTTTTGGATATATGGACAATTGGGATAACATTTTTATTCGAAATTGAGACGAGTAGAACAACAAACACATAATAATTATATCAAATGTATCCGAACAACACAACACATAAGAGGATCAGACTTCTACTTTAAGACATAAGAACAACACAGCATTAAATTATGATTACAGACTTCTACTTAAAAATTTAGAAACCGCAGCAAACACCAGAAAAAAATACAATTATCATATATACATCACCTCGGTTGGCAATCAATTCCTTCATCCTTTCAATCTCCCTTTCCGACCCAGCCAGGAGCTCTCTTAGTTGCCTTATTTCGGAACCATGTGTCTCAAGCGAGGTAGTCTCGTGAAGGCAATTCGCACAACTCCCATGTTGTGCATGCATTGCATCCTAGAATTGACATTAACAATTCGAATTTTCAGGCACGATAGTTCTTCTGTAACAGCGTCATCCCACCATTCCCATATGTGGTCATGATTCTGACTAGGTCCCTTATACGAAATAAAGCACAAAATAAAAAACAGATTCAGCTATATTGAAAGAAAATCCCTAATCCCAAAACAAAATGAATAACATATTTACCTCAATCGTCCAATCTGGACAGGTGTACATTTTCCTCCCTCGTGTAGCTTCAGACTTCGATTCCCTAATAACTATAAGACGGCCACACCAACACGTTTCTCGCTTACCCCAATCTCCATCAGCTTGGAAGTAAGAGCTGTTGATCGAGTGTATGGAAGAAGAGGAGCCTGAACTGTAACTCGGCATCTTGTTTGGCGGAAACCCTAGATTTTTGATTTTGGGGAAACTAGTAATTAAGAGAAATGGGAATATATTAAATAATTGATTCGCTGCCTTTTATAGTACAGAAGTGAAATTATCAAAACACAACGTTTCTTCCTCTGGGACAGAATAAAACATTAAACATCTGAATTTTAACATATACGCCGGCGCCGCAAAAATCAAATAAACATGTGCTTCAAGTCGCAAAAATTAAAAAATACCACATAGTTGTACTTACGCGTCCTGTTGTCTAAAATTGTTAGTAGTTGTCCATTTTGGTTTTCCCAATTGTCTTAGGACATAAATCAATATTTTATAGTTGTCCACATAACTATACATTTATGAAAGCTATTTATAAATGGATAATAATAAAAATTTAGCAAAATCATATAAACTGCATTTTTTCCATCATAAGATGGTTCCTTTAACAAAGGCTTCCATGTATCATATGAGGTATTTGAAGTGAAACCAATATTTTGTTATAGTAAACCAATATTATGTTGTATTAACCCTTTTAATTTTTTTTTCTTATTTAGTATATAAATGATAGTATTCTAAAGTTTGTATTTAATTTATTTAGGTATGTTCTTTGATTTTTTTACATTAGAATTTTTACAGCATTTTAACATATAGGTGTACCTTGTTATCTAGTTATCCCATTCTTCGAATAATTAAAAATAGTCTTCGTCCAAGCAAAATAAGTTAGTAGTTGAACTTGGTTGTCTAGTTGTCCCAGTTATCCGAAAAATAAAAATACCATTACAAATACAAAACATATATTAGTTGTACCTTGTTGTCTAGTTACCCAGTTATCCGAAAAATAAAAATACTATTACAAATACAAAACATATCTTAGTTGTACCTACATGTCCAGTTGTACCTTAGACAAAAACCAAATACAAATACAAAGATCACAAACAAACTTAAAGTGTACTTGGGTTTTCACTTTGGTTTTCACCTGGGTTTCCACTTGGGTTTGCAGTTGGGTTTAATGGCTCAAACCAACGTCCAAGATGCATGTATGCCTGCGTTGGCCCTGTTACTTCGTTCAGGGTGAGCTTCACCGGTGGAGGGATAGCGCTTATCTTGCTTTCTTCCTACTTTTTTGTGTAGTCTGAATGTAAAACGACTAACTTTCCGATTACCTCTAGAATAATCTAAGTAGACTGAAATAAGTAAAAGCTTTCATTCTTACAGCATGTAGATACCATGAACAACCATGTTCAGCTTGACGGCATCTTAGTATGAGTCGCCGCAGATCCGACTTTATAGTTTTTACCTCAAAACATCCCTTATGTGAAGCTATGTTGACCAAAACTCGCAAAACTTCATTCGATCGAAATTCTTGATCTTTTTCAAAACCAGCACCATCATCCCATTCTAGAACAAACCGAGCTTGTTCTACAGGCTGTGGAGGCTCAACATGATCATGTTCATCTGCTTCTTCATGCATACCATCCAGACCCTCCTCATTCTCATCTAGTACCACATTCTCATCCTCTATCAGGTTCTGTTGTCCCTGTTCTCCCCCAACATTCTCTATCAGGTTTTATTGTTCCTGTTGTCCCTCTGCTTCTTCTTGTTTGTAAACAGGCAACTGGTCCTTAATATCAGGCACGTTATCTGCTCTTAGAAGCTCCTCACATAGCTCGCCTCTCTTTTCTCTTTCCATATCTTCCATTAGCTCCACAATCAAAGCAGATCTAAGTCCCTTTTTATCCACAGTTGTTAGATAAACATAAACATCACCAATACATGACTTCCTTATGAGGCTTAGCTCCCAACATAATATAGCTTAATTTCAGATTCCTCGTACTGTCGTTTTTGCATATACCATCTACAAGCACCAAATATGTTAACTCGTCCATAGATATATTTCTAAATGATATAGCATATGATAGGATTTCTTGAATTCCATTTAAACTCTTCTCCTTCTTGTGAATAATATCCTCCATACTCAAAATCTATGTTTGTGCGGCTGCTCATTCTCTCCTGGAAATACAAACCACTTGTCTAAACATAGAACACTACAATTCAGCTGGATTCAACAACAATCATCGACTAATCGACCCATATAGGTGTTTTAAATATCCAATTTGCATACTGAAACTAAAAAATTTCACAAATCAAGCCTCTAACTTCTAAATCCACAAATTACACAAAACTATACCTAATAACTTTGTGGAAGAGGAGGAAGACAAGTGCAGAGGAGGAGGACGACATGGTGGCTGCTACGGTCCGGCGAGATGGGTCACGATTTGAGCTCAAGATTCAGCTCAATAAAAATTCGATCAGGAAGAAGAGAGCAAGAGGATGAGAGGAGAGCGTGAAAAAAAATATTCAATTTTGCTGAATTTAATATATTATTTATATCTCTTCCCAGTTAGTATTCTAATACAAAATTATCAATTTAGTCATCGAATTTGGAGAGTAAAATCACAAATGCCACAATCTCATTTCATTAAGGGTAAAAACGGATTTACACATCAGTTATGCCATCTAGACTTGGTTATGGCACAAGAAATCATCTCCTTCCAATTTATGATATTTGAGCCATTAATTCAACTGACTTTGCATTATATGATACTGAAGAACCAAAAACCGATATAACAATTAAATGCAGTTCGTATGTTCTACCACCATAAATCTATGCAGTGCATAGCCCTGGGCATTCGGATACGCGATCGGGTTCGGATCGGGTTTTCCGGGTAATCGGATTTTCGGATTTGAACTTTATAAACCATTCGGTTATTTCACAAAAATCGGTTCGGATTGGATCGGATCGGATTTAGCAAATAAAAACCGAAATAAACCGAAACAATTTGAAATCGGATAAATCGGGTTAGTTAAATCCGAAAAACCCGAAAACCCGAAAAAAATTCTACAAAAACCGAAATTGCAATAACAAATAAAACTAAACAAAAATAGCAAAAAATGGATCAAACGTAACAATGCCTCACAATATTCATACTCCAACCATCTTAGTTCATACTAAAAGATCAAAACTCCAAACCATCTTAGTTCATACTTAGTTTAAAAATAAAATATCCAAACCATCAAAGTCCAAACCATCTTAGTTCATACTAAAAGGTCAAAATGACAAAGAGAATAAACAGGAACTAAGATAGTGCATAACTCCAGCCTCCAAAAAGTGTGAACTTCATAGCAAATCAAAGATGCATCTGAAACGACAAAACCGATCTCTAAATAAAATTAGAAACCAATACAAATGATATAACAAAACAAAACCAAATTCAATATTTTGATACTACTTACCCATTGTCGATTGTTGAAGTCATTAATAGGGTGAGATTCAATCTTCGACACTTATTGGATCATCAAACTCTAAACAAAGAATTAAGAGAAGTTGAAGTTAGAACAAGTGAAATGATATAAAAATATAAATAAACAAGCCAAAACCATAACATACCTCTCATAAGGTTGTCCAAAAATTCATATTCAGAAGCGATTTGCTCCACTGTAACCAAGCCACTTTCACTTTTACACCGAATTTCCTCCTTCATCCATTGCTCCGTACACATCAGCACCTCCACCATATAATGAGTAAGACAGCTTCGAGCTGGAGTTATGATGCGTCCACAAGTGCTAAAAGCACTCTCAGATGCCACAGAGGAGACCTGCATTGCCAAAACATCCTTTGCCATTTGGGAAAGTATAGGAAACCTGGAACAGTTTGTTCTCCACCAGTCAAGCACGTCATACTCAACACCAGGTAATGTGTTCGCGACCTCAACACCCTCCTTAAGATATTTATCTAACTCGTCCCTTGTATCATTGACTCTTGTTTCTGCAACCTTTGCTTTGTAGATAGAATCCATCCTCTCATATCCCAATCCCAAATCATCATCTATCACTTCCTCTCTTAAACCTTGTGAATGCTCTGATGATTGTGCCTGGTTAGACTGTGAGGACTGCGAGTTTGGAGTTGAAGAGAATCTAGAGGAGTACTCATCAAATAGTGCTCGCAGAACCACTAGGACTGAGGCATTGAGTTCTTGTGCGTCTTTGCTGTTCTCACCATATAGCCTCGCAAAACACATGTTAGCTAAATCCATTTTTTTCTAGGATCCAATACTGATGCTATGATTAGCATTTTGTTTAAACCCTTCATCCCATCCCAATACTTGTCGAACTTGAGCAGCATTGCGTCAGCCTTTGTTCTTATTTCTGCGTCTGCACTTGTGGTAAGGTTCATCAAGGTTTTCTCGATGGTGACTATTTCCCCATAGCATTTGTAAGAGTTCAGAGTGGTTGAAGCTGATACCTGAAGAGTAGACTCATAGAAGACGACTAAAAAACGGTTCAACCTCTCAACATTATCCCAGTCAATTACAGAAGGAGGTCCAACTATTACTTTCCCATCTTCTAACTCAGTAAAATGATCAAGATACAGCTTATCCTCTCTGGCCATCCTGTCAAATGCATGTCTGTACTTCGACGCCTTATGCAACATCGTGTAAGTAGAATTCCACCTTGTTTTAACATCCAATGGCAAACTACCCCTTTTCAGCTTTCCAGAGTCTACTCTTAGTTCAAATGAACTCTGCCTAGTTGTTTTTGATCTAACATAACAGATAGCATTGCGAATTGCATTAACACTTGACTCTATTTTTTTCAAACCATCTTGCACAATCAAATTAATGATATGAGCACAACACCTTACGTGGAAATAATCACCACCGAGCACAAATGCTTCCAGATTTCTTAACCCAAATTCCCTATGAAATCTACTTATAGCAGAACCGTTCGCTGTTGCATTGTCAACAGTGATGCTAAACACCTTATCTATTCCCCATTCAGCAAGACAGTCCAAGAGAACAGTTGATATAGTCTTACCTTTGTTTAAAGCCGATGATGTACTTCTTTAGCCTCCAAAACATGTCCACAAAGTGAATAGTGATCACCATATAACTAGCCCCTGTTAAATAAAGAAAAAAATAAAGAAACCAGAGTTAACAAATAAAAAACGAACATATAAATAGAGTGGTAAAAATCCTAAACGAACACTAAAAGAAAAGAAACCTGACATCCATACCTGTAGGCTGAGCAACCCATATGTCAGTTGTTAGAGACACACGATGCTTGTTGGCTCTAATGACATCCCTCAATGCTTTTTTCTTAGCCACATACATCCCGCAAATGTTTCTGGTAGCAGTCCTCCGAGAGTGAGGGTCGTAGAGCCTGCATTTATCGCAGAAATGCTTCCAAGCTATGCTATCCACAAAGCTAAGTGGCAGCTCCGCAAGAACAATCATCTCATCTGTTGCTTCCCTAAAAACTTTCTCGGACACTTTTGCTACACCCAGGCCACCACCCTGATTCAGTACACTCTGAGTCTTGCCATTGCTTTGTTGTTGACCCTCTCTCCATGCGAGGAAATGCTTGCATATTCCAAGATGGTTCCTCAAATTTGTGGTCCCTGATGTTGTTGGACACCTATACAACCGCCGACAGTAGTTGCATATGCACCTGTCTCTGTCTTCTTTGGTCCTCGTGTAATGCTTCCACACATCAGACCTTGGATCAAGAAGCTTCATCTGCTTTGGTTGCTGAGAAGCAGAGCCTTCACCGGTTTGTTTTCTTTTTCCTCGACTCGCAGGTGTTTCAATATCATCATCATCAAGATCTTCATAAGGAACGTGAGTGTTTGCTGCATCTGTGTTCGTAGGGGTTGGTTCTGATGATGAATCCATCTACAAATACAAAGCAGAGTTTAGGTGAGACACAAGAGTTCAAGATAACTTTGCAAACAAATCGTGTGACTTAACCACAGCAATGCTTTGATCAAAGTGTATGAAGAAGACAAGACAGCGACATGGTTTTTCAGCTTCACAAGAATCTCAAATAAGAAGAAAGAGATGGAGAGAAATCTAAACCATGTCGAAGCTAAACCCAAAATATTATAGAGAAATTCCAAAGAGATGGAGAGAAATCTAAACCCAAAATCAAAACTATAAACTCTCCCTACATCTAACATCCAAATCGAAGCTATAAACAACCAAAATCGAAACTAAAAGCTATGAAAAACGAAATATAAATCAGAAAAAACCCTAAATCGAAAACAAATATGAAATCGACAACCTGTTTACAAGTAAAATCGACAAAAAAAAGGAATAGAGTTCTTACCTGAGATCGAATTCTCGATGACTCAGAGATTGGAGAGAAAGGGTTTTTGAAATTAGATGAATCCAGGTTGATTTTTGAGGATTTTTTGCCCTAAATCGACTTTGAGATTGGGGAAAGTTGTCGTGAAAGAGGAGAAGAAGAGACGCTCTAAATGAAAAAACAGGTTTTGTTTTATGTCGGGTTTAATTCGGTTATCATCAATTAATCCGAATCAAATCGATAAACCGAAGTAATCAACATCAATAA
>NW_006256866.1:0-5691 GCF_000478725.1 Eutrema salsugineum
TGCTTTCACCCGCGGCCAGCCTTCTTCCCACCGCGGCTCAAGAAGTTTCACCCCCGGTGGACCTATGTCTGAACCTCAGGAGCCCAACTAAGGCCCAAGACCCTTTTTGCACCCAATTTACAAGCCCTAGACGCCCAAGACTTGGAGAAACACTATAAATACTCATTTTTAGGTCTTTTGTAGGAGAGCCTCTTTCTTCTCTTTGAGAGAGAACTCATTTGTAGTTTTAGGTTTTATTTTATGCATTTGTAGAAGTTCTCCATAACCACTTGGTCTTCAATAAGAGAAGTTTTTCTGCAACTTTGTTTCTTTTACTTTTCTTCTTCTTAGTTCTAAACCGATGATGATGTCTATCTCAGCCATGTCTGAGTAGTCACCTAGTTGGGTGAAAAGGTAATCCAAAGGGAACCCATGTTCGAATGACATCTAGGTTTTTAGGAAAAGGATTTCTATTTTTAATATGATTCTCCCATTCATCCAAATCTCAAAGCGGTAATTCTGGATTGATCACCCAGAATCCGATCCTAGGTTAAATCCGAACCACGAGAGTGTTGTATCTGGGTTGCCTGAACTGGATCTTATGAATGTCACCGTCGTACGAGACGAAAGCTACCTACGGAAGATACGTAAGCCGAGATTAGATGATTAGACATGATCTTGTTCTGACATAAGATCATGATCTTGTTCTGGCATGAGAGCGAGAGTTAATTGCCATGAACAAGTGATTAGATGATTAGGGTGGCGAGAGTTGGCTAATCTTACATGTGTCTATCCTAGTTTCATAGTCATAGAAAATCCTTGCCTAGATTCCTTGTGATTTAGAACATGAACCCTAAAGATGAACCTTGAACCCAGCGCCGCTTTTCATATAAGTTTTCAACCGATTTTTCTTTCAAGCCTTTTTAATTCTTTGAAAAAATTAGATTTAGTGACAAAACAAAACCCCTTTTTATTTAGATTAGATCTACGATTGTTTTTAGCATCAGTTAGAAGTCCTCAACACACAGATCTCTGTGGATTCGATTCCTAAGTACTACTGTGTTCGCTGTGCACTTGCAGCTTGTCTAGGGTAAAACTTGTGTTGCGCACTGCACTCACATCAAGTTTTTGGCGCCATTGCCGGGGATCTGTCGCTGTTGACTTGATTTCTTAATCTAATTTCAATCCTAGACCACAAGATTTTCGAGTTCTGCTGGAGATTTTCTAACTTTTCTTTTCATCTTTGATTTTTTGGCTCTCAGGTGCATGAAAACTATGAGAAATCCAGCTAATATCGTACAGCCCTTAGACGAGATTGACAAACAAGAAAGAGAACTTCGAAAACTCTGACAAAGAACGCTCAAGACGGCCAATCTGAATGCCCATCGTGAAGATCTTTTAAATCGTGATCAGGAGGATCACATTGGAGACGATGACCCATAATTCTGTTCATGGTGATGATCGAGATCCTGCCCATGAATGAGATGGTCAGCAACAACTCGATGCAGAGGGAAACCAAATCTCCAGGAATGCTGCTCAAGCCGCTGATAATCAAAGGAGACAAGACCAGGTCGATGCTGAAGGAAGAAGGAATGATGAAAAACATTGTTTCACCAGTTGTTAGAGAAGTCAATCGACCAATACAACTTGCCAATCCTGCAAGAAGACAGCCACGAAATAGGCTTATTGCCGATTTTGATGCACCTCACCAACACTTTCAGAATAGATCAGCTATTCAAATCCCTGTTCTAGCAAGAGGAGACCACAAGATAAAGCCACAAATAGTTTCTTTGGTGAAGCAAAATCAATTCCATGGAATCTCTACTGAGCATCCAAGAAATCTGTGGAATGGTGAAAACAACTCTAGAAACTGTGGACTATGTGAAATGTAAGCTCTTTCCTTTCTCTCTAAGTGATAAAGCTTTTAGATGGTTAAAATCTATGTCATATCGTTCTATTACTTCATGGGAAGAATGCAAGACAGCTTTCCTGAACCACTTCTACACCAAGACAAGATCGAACCAGATGAGAAACAAGATACAAAGTTTCCAACAAGGCCCAATAGAATTATTCTATGAAGTGTGGGAGCGATTTAAAGAGTATGAGAGAGACTGCCCTCATCATGGTTTCTCTGGAGCAAACCTGTTAAGCACTTTCTACAAAGGACTTCAGCAGAAGTATCAACTTTCTCTTGACACTGCCAGCAATGGGGATTTCAGTTCAAAAACTATACCATAAGGGAGAGCACTCATCGAAAACTTGGCTGTAGCTAACCGCAACAACCACTCTGATTATGACAGATCAATGAAGACTATCATTAGTCATGAATCAAAGGTGATTTCTGAGCTAAAAAGCATGGTAAGTCAACTTCTTAAGTCTCAAAATAAGAATATACATGCTTGTGTTACTGCTGCAGGAAATGAAGAAGATGGAAGATATGAAGATGATGGCATGTACCAAGAAGAGGAAATCAATTTCATGGGAGCCCATGCATACAATAACCGATTCAGCCCAGCCTTCAACAACAACTTCAGAAATTCTGGTGCCAGCTTCAACAATCTCTCATACAGGAATCAAGGAGCTGAGAACTCTCAGAACCAACGTTATCCACAGCAGCAAAGAAGTTTTCAAAACAAGTTTCAAAATGGGAACTTTGGAGGAGGAAACTTCCAGCAAAGACCACCTTTCAATCCTCAACAAGCACAGAATAACTCATTAGAAGCAACCATTTCCCAGCTAAGTGACCAGGTAAAATCACTTGAACAAACTGTGATGCAGGGAACTCAAGGTAATGAAAAGTCGATAAGAGAAATGGGAGTAAGGATCGATTGTATGTACAATGACTTGAATGGGAAGTTTATATCTCTTGCAACCCATGTCAAGAAGTTGGAACATCAGATAGGTCAAACTGCAGATTCAATGAAAAGACAAAAAGGAGTCTTACCAGGAAGTGTGGAAGACAATCCAAAGAACTTCTGCAATACTATGACAGCAGTTTTGGAAGAAGAACCTGTGGCAGACTTCAAGAAAAAATCGACACCTGAACCTCTCTTGGAGGAAATTAAAACCAACCATGAGAGAAGCCCAGTCACTCCAGTTAAGGTACCCAAACGCTTACCTGACCAAAGACTGAAAAAGTCTAAGGATCCAGGGCGTTTCTCTTTCACTTGTTCAATTTCTGGAATTGAATTTTCAGATTGTTTATGTGATTCTGGTGCTAATGTGAATGTCATGTCAAAATCTGTTGCTGAGAAACTTGGTATAGGTACATTTGTCTCATCTCCAGTAAGGATAATCTTTGGTAATTCATCTAAAAAAAGAACAGAAGGAATGATCCAAGACTTGCCACTGGTCATTGGAAACAAAATAATCCCAGCCGATTTTTAAGTTTTGGAGATGGACAAAGACAATGATAGACCTTTGATATTTGGTTGCCCATTCTTAGCTACTGTAGGTGTTGTTATTGACCATGCAAATCGCTGTTTAGTTTTCTTAAATGTGGACAGGAAAAAGTTCTATAAGACCACACCAGACCCAGCTCCAAATCGAAAAGACAAGAACAAGGAGAAGGTGTTGGATGACAAAAAGGAACTAAAAGCACTTGCATCCAGGCAATTTGAGAAGATCAAGATAGTGATGCCACCAGATATCAGCAAGGAGAAAGAGAAAAATCTTGAAGGATTTGTTGAGAAGACAAGACATGTCTTCAAAGATGCAAAAATCTTTAAGAAAGGAAAGAAGATTGTGGTTCAAGATGAAGAAAATCCAAAGTTCAGGCAAAGAAGGATCCCAAAGACTCCTAATTCAAGAGATCATGTCTCTTCTTATCAATCATAATCCTGCCAAGAGACTAGCTAAAAGACTTTAAACAAAAGCGCTTAATGGGAGGCAACCCATTTGGTATGATTTTCTTTTCTTTTTATTTATTTTCTATTTGATTTTTTTTTTATGCATTTCAGGCTTTCATAAAACCCATAAAAAAACCAAAAACATTAAAAAAAAAATCAGAAAACACAAAAAGATATAACAAAACAGGAAAATAGGAGAGACTGGGAGTTCCCGGATGTATTCGCCGCGGCCGCGATCAATTCAGCTGCGGCCGGACCAGCAATCACCGCGGCTCACGTCCCTCGCCTGCGGTCCAAGTCTTCTCTACCGCGGTCGCGTGCGCCTGGCCCGCGGCCGGCCTTTGTTTGGTTTCGAGGCGAGTTTTCTCTGTTTCCCGTAAACTAGAACTTCAATCTCCCGTTTTATTTTGGGACTTAACCGGAAAGTTTCCGAAGCATAATTTCCGTGTTAAACACGCTAGGTAAGTCTTATAAACTTTTATAAATAAATTTTTCTTAGGAAAAACACATTTTTAAAAGAAAAAGAGGATTTAAAAGATCAAAAATGTCTTTCTCGTCATCTTTCCCAACAAGCTTGGAGATCTTGAGAAAAAGACCAGATTTCAAACCTGACAAATCTCTTCCAAATTTTTGAACCTGTCTCTCTTTTTCCAAAAAGATTTCAAATCTGTCATCACATAACAACTTCATCAAGGTATGAGCTCAAATTTCTCACTTTTTCTTAAGAACTAAGATTTAGGGTTTTCTTAAACACCTTAGGATGATTGAAGATTGTCTTTGGACTTAAGACTAGACTTCTGGGTAGTTTAATTGCATGTTTAAACGTCTAGACCATAGAGATTTGAAGTTTTCAAAAATTTTGAGATCTAGAACTTGTACAAATCGAAATTTGGAGATCTGTTTGATTCAGCTTAGCAAATACAGATTGTTTGGTACTTGTTGATAGAAAATCAGATTAGATTACATATGAGTGAGCATCAACATCATCTTGATTTAGAAATCTCATATGTTGGACATCAATATATCAAACTTGACCAGATATTTTCAGATTTTGCAATGTGTGATGAATTAATAGCTTGTTTGTCATGTGAATGTGTTTGTAGCAACTGTATGAACACCTTGCTCATAAAAAAAAAATCGATTCATAAGCAGCTTTAGTGACTCTTTGTCTCGAGAATCTCGTTTTGCAGGTCAAGAGCCGAAAGTGAAGTTTGTTGGTAAAGCCATTGACCCCGACATCAACTACTTGGTGCACCTTGAGAAGCTGAAAATAAAGCTAACTTCAGCAATTGACTACTCAACTCTTGAGATGCTTGGAATCAGAGAAGATGTGATATGCTATCTTGATAGGCTTGGAATGAGATCATTTATGGAGCAGAGTTTTCCAACCTATGAGAGCCACACTAAGGAGTTCCTTGCATCAGCAACTTTGTGCTACAAGAAGAGAGCTACTCCTAGAGCTCTAGATGGCACACTCTCCTTCTCTATTGGAGGCCACCTCTATTCTCTTACCATTTTAGAGATGTGTGATGCTTTGAAGTTGCCTTATTGTGATGAGATTGCATTGGAGAAAGATCTGGATGAAGATCTTTGGGAATTGATGGGTCAAGGAGTTTATGACAAAGGAAGATCCAAGGCATCACTACTTTCTCACCCTGCTGTTCGATATGTGCATAAGCTCTAGCACTAACTGTGTTTTCTCGAGCAACCCAGGCGAATGTACTTAAGCCAGAGCTAGTGACACTTCAGCTACCTTTCACAGATCACCCAAGGTTTTTTTGATTTGCTTGCATCATTGCAAGGAACCTAGTGAAGGTTAAGCATGAGATGCATACATCTGAATGTTAGGACTACTCACCAGCTT
>NW_006256866.1:5791-10631 GCF_000478725.1 Eutrema salsugineum
CAGGGGTCCTTCTACCTTCGGATTCAATGCCCGTCTCCGAGATGGAGCAGACCCAGTATGGAAACCAGAGTTTAGCGACTTCCTACCATCTCTGCCACTCTTACCTCTGACCATGAAGCAATTTCTGTCTGCAAAAGCCAAGAGAGAGGTAGCTGCAAACAGCAGGAGACTTCAGCCCGAACCATCTTCATCCGGAGCCAGATTTTCTCAGATTATAGCATCCACTAGGAGTGATGCAGACTTTGCAGCTTTGAAGAAGAAGCTTGACCAGCAAGAGAAGATCAACAGGCGCATGAAGAGGCTACTGAAGAAGAACCAAAGGTTTGATGATGATCTTCGGCCACAGAGACAGATGACAGCCATGATACATAGGTGCCTATCCATCACTACATCATACCCACGGTTCTATCACCATTTTTCTTTTCTTTTATTTTAGACTCTTTCGCTTTTATTTCACCATCTTCTCATCAACTTTTTCACACTGGAAACAGTGTGATTTAAGTCTGGGGGAGGATGCTTATCTGTACTAATCTATTTTTCTTTGTTTCTTATCTTTTTCTGCAATTTTTAAAATTTTCCTATGCTTATTAAAAGACATTGAGTATTTTTCAGGAATGTTTGACACAAAACTATGATGAGTAAGACCCATGTGCTTCTAGACTTTTCATGCTAGTTCTTTTTGTGGTTAGTACTAGACTAGGCGGTAGCTAGAGTACTTGTACTACAACTCCCACCAAAGGATTTCTATTCATGGAGACTCTTTCTGCCAGGATAGATTATCTCATTTTACTCGAACATAATCTTGACATCTAATTTTCTCATCATTGGTTTAGCAGGCATCATGATACACATCTAGGACATCTTCACCTTATTGTTACCACTCTTTGTTGTCCTAGATGGTCAGTTCATCTTTAGCTGGTACTACACTTTTTACCCAAAAACAATCATTTCAAACTTCATGCATTCTCTCTTTAGCTCTTTTGGCAGATATGTGCAAAAACGCTGGAGAGAAATGAGCAACATGGTTTTCAGTCACTCAAGAGAAGGACTAAAGAAATTTTGGAAAGTAGAGCATCAAGAATCTATCAAATGGTGTCTCAAAAAACTTGAACTTAAAGGTAAATTTCGTGCCTCCTAAGACTCTACATCAAAGGCATTTTCCCCTTTCAAAAAAACAAAAAAATCGAAAAAATGAAAGGAAAGGAAAAAAAAAGCCTAAAAGAGTCTAGGTTGGCCGAAATTATCTGAAGCAAAGGCTACAAGTATTCATTTGAGAGTATTGGTTTAAAAACCTAAACAAAAATCTAAGTCTGGGGGAGTCATGAAGAGAACCTGAGGAAAGGAGACCAAGAATCTTAAGGCAAGAAGAGTGTGACTGGAAACTGTGGATATCAACACCTCCACCCTCTCTTGCTGTTTTGCATAATGTCTTGTCTTTTCAGAAAAGGTAACCCTAAAACACAAAGAACCTCACCCCTTAAACAGCCATTTTGAATACCTAGCCTTGATTGCCTTGCTAAATTCCTTTTGATGAGAATCACTTGAACTTCTGAATGAATGTTAAGAGCTAGTTGACTGGGAGATAGGTTTAGGTGTCTAGATTTTTGCATGACGGATCAACGGACTAGTTATGCTTGTGCTTTGGTGAGAATTTTCTAGACTATCCCTGATTTGAGCATAATGACTAACTGTGGTTTAGAAGCATGGTCTCTGAGATTTTATTATTTCCTGTGATTTTCAAACCTCTTTTCCAGGTTTAGATCTTTGGTTTTGTTTGAGGACAAACAAAGGTTTAAGTCTGGGGGAGTTGATAACACCTGCTTTTGACCACTTTTATGGATCACTTTCACTATCTTATGCAGATGTTTTTTACTCAGTTTTAAAGGTTTTATAAGTGTTTTCCATGTTTTGGAGTTTTAAAAGGCTTTTCAGGAAACTTGGAGCTTTGGAGTGCATTATGGAGCAAAAGTACATTTTTGGATAAATTCAGGCCGTCAGAAGTTTGGCAACCAATGAATACTTTCTCACCGTCTGATCATCCCCAAATTTGGAGAAATTATAGAGGAGACAATCAGCTTTCTAACAAACTTGGAATCAAAGCAATCCAACAGTTAGATCTCCAGATATTACCAATGCACTAAAAGAAGATCAACACAAGTCTAGTCAAGCACAAGTGCTTTCACCCGCGGCCAGCCTTCTTCCCACCGCGGCTCAAGAGGTTTCACCCCCGGTGGACCTATATCCGAACCTCAGGAGCCCAACTAAGGCACAAGACACTTTCTGCACCCAATTTACAAGCCCTAGACGCCCAAGACTTGGAGAAACACTATAAATACTCATTTTTAGATCTTTTGTAGGAAAGCCTCTTTCTTCTCTTTGAAAGAGAACTCATTTGTAGTTTTAGGTTTTATTTTATGCATTTGTAGAAGCTCTCCATCGCCACTCTGTCTTCAATAAGAGAAGTTTTTCTGCAACTTTGTTTCTTTTACTTTTCTTCTTCTTAGTCCTAAACCGATGATGGTGTCTATCTCAGCCATGTCTGAGTAGTCACCTAGTTGGGTGAAAGTGTAATCCAAAGGGAACCCATGTTTGAATGACATCTATGTATTTAGGAAAAGGATTTTGATTGTTAACATGATTCTCCCATTCATCCAAACTTCAAAGCGGTAATTCTGGATTGAACACCCAAAATCCGATCCTAGGTTAAATCCGAACCACGAGAGTGTTGTATCTGGGTTGCCTGAACTGGATCTTATGAATGTCACCATCGTAGGACACGAAAGCTACCTACAGAAGATACGTAAGCCGAGATGGATTCCGATCTACAAAGCATGATCTTGTTCTGGCATGAGAGCGAGAGTTAATTGCCATGAACAAGTGATTAGATGATTAGGGTGACGAGAGTTGGCTAATCTTACATGTGTCTATCCTAGTTTCAGAGTCATAGAAAAACCTTGCCTAAATTCCTTGTGATTTAGAACATGAACCCTGAAGATGAACCTTGAACCCAGCGCCACTTTTCACATAAGTTTTCAACCGATTTTTATTTCAAGCCTTTTTAATTCTTTGCAAAATTAGATTTAGTGATAAACCAAAACCCCTTTTTATTTAGATTAGGTCTACGATTGTTTTTAGCATCAATTAGAAGTCCTCAACACACAGATCTCTGTGGATTCGATTCCTAAGTACTACTATGTTTGTTGTGCACTTGCAGCTTGTCTAGGGTAAAACTTGTGTTGCCCACTGCACTCACATCAAGTTTTTGGCGCCATTGCCGGGGATCTGTCGCTGTTGACTTGATTTCTTAATCTAATTTCAATCCTAGACCACATGATTTTCGAGTTCTGCTGGAGATTTTCTAACTTTTCTTTTTATCTTTGTTTTCTTTGCTCTCAGGTGCATGAAAACTATGAGAAATCCAGCTAATATCGTACAGCCCTTAGACGAGATTGACAAACACGAAAGAGAACTTCGAAAACTCTGACAAAGAACGCTCAAGACGGCCAATCTGAATGCCCATCGTGAAGATCTTTTAAATCGTGATCAGGAGGATCACATTGGAGACGATGACCCATAATTATGTTCATGGTGATGACCGAGATCCTGCCCATGAAGGAGATGGTCAGCAACAACTCGATGCAGAGGGAAACCAAATCCCCAGGAATGATGTTCAAGCCGCTGATAATCAAAGGAGATAAGACCAGGTCGATGCTGAAGGAAGAAGGAATGATGAAAACATTGTTTCACCAGTTGTAAGAGAAGTCAATCGACGAATACAACTTGCCAATCCTGCGAGAAGACAGCCACAAAATAGGCTTATTGCCGATTTTGATGCACCTCACCAACACTTTCATAATAGATCAGCTATTCAAATCCCTGTTCTAGCAAGAGGAGACCACAAGATAAAGCCACAAATTGTGTCTTAGGTGAAGCAAAATCAATTCCATGGAATCTCTACTGAGCATCCAAGAAATCTGTGGAATGGTGAAAACAACTCCAGAAACTGTGGACTATGTGAAATGTAAGCTCTTTCCTTTCTCTCTAAGTGATAAAGCTTTTAGATGGTTAAAATTTATGTCATATTGTTCTATTACTTCATTGGAAGAATGCAAGAAAGCTTTTCTGAACCACTTCTACACCAAGTCAAGATCGAACCAGCTGATAAACAAGATACAAAGTTTCCAACAAGGCCCAATAGAATCATTATATGAAGTCTGGGAGCGATTTAAAGAGTATGAGAGAGACTGCCCTCATCATGGTTTCTCTGGAGCAAACCTGTTAAGCACTTTCTACAAAGAACTTCAGCAGAAGTATCAACTTTCTCTTGACACTGCCAGCAATGGGGATTTCAGTTCAAAAACTATACCGTAAGGGAGAGCACTCATCGAAAACTTGGCTGTAGCTAACAGCAACAACCACCCTGGTTATGACAGATCCAAGAATACTATCATTAGTCATGAATCAAAGGTGATTGCTGAGCTAAAAAGCATGGTAAGTCAACTTCTTAAGTCTCAAAATAAGAATATACATGCTTGTGATACTGCTGCAGGAAATGAAGAAGATGGAAGATATGAAGATGATGGCATGTACCAAGAAGAGGAAATCAATTTCATGGGAGCCCAGGCATACCATAACCGATTCAACCCAGCCTTCAACAACAACTTCAGAAATTCTGGTGCCAACTTCAACAATCTCTCATACAGGAATCAAGGAGCTGAGAACTCTCAGAACCAACCTTATCCACAGCAGCAAAGAAGTTTTCAAAACAAGTTTCAAAATGGGAACTTTGGAGGAGGAAACTTCCAGCAAAGACCACCTTTCAATCCTCAACAAGCACAGA
>NW_006256865.1:0-10427 GCF_000478725.1 Eutrema salsugineum
GGGCTAAGGCAAAGAAGGATTGTCACAAATTGAGAGTCTTGAAAGTGAGTTCGACTCTGAGAAGCCTCTTTTGTCTTGATAGTTTTTTCTTTCTTACAACAATGGTCGGAAATTGAATATATACTGAGAATTGAGTTGTAGTCAATAGTCTCTATTATTTCTAGTCAACATTTCAAAACGGAGAAAGTGCAAATCTATATTTTGTCCCCTTTTATATTGTTTTTTCCTCGCAGAGCATTGAGAGAAGATGATGGATGAAGTCACAAATCATATCGAATAACAATTACAAGTTTTCATCAGTTAAAACGTCCACGAAATATTTTACCGAAGATAAGATATTATTAGAGAAAAAAAAAGAAGATATTATTAGAGATTTAGTTAGATATATCATCATTTATGGAACACAAGAAAACAAGAATATCTACTGTTTCGTCTGATATAATTCGTTACGGTCGAAGTACAAGATTGAATTGGGTTCTAATGCTGATTTTTTTTTTTTGGGTATAACGTAAAAGAAAATGGAAAAATGTTTTTATATGACTGAGGTAGTCAATGGTGATTACGTTACCAAAATAAACAAAGCTGGGTTCATTATGTGCTCATAATAGTGTCTGTGAGATTATTAATAATCTCATAGATGTTCATAGTCAAACAATAGATATATATAAGGGTAAATTCGGAAAAGTGAATGCCAACCAAAAAAAAAAAAATCAAAGACTCTCTCTCTCGTTTCGATCTCAAAGATTTCACCGACTAATCGGAGTTTGGATCGGAGATTGGATCCGGGAATTCATCGGGAATCCTTTGTGGGGTTTGGATCTGTAAATGGCGCTTGGCTCAAATTAGTCTTGATTTTCCTTAAATCTACTTCGTTTTGCAATTGATCATTTTCGTGAAGCTTGCAGATCCGTCGATCTCTCGCGGAGATTTTTGTGAGGGTTTAGGTTTAGGGTTTTTATCCCGATTTCGATAGCGTTTACAAATTGATGGCTTCGACTCCTCAATTCCTGCTGGATGATCAAACGGACGAGGATTTCTTCGACAAACTTGTTGATGACTCCTTCTCTCCCAGCGAAGCTCACGCTTCATCTTCTGCTAAAGAGCTGAAATTCGACGACGGAAGTGACTCCGATGACGCCAAAGCGTTTGCGAATCTCTCCCTCGTTGACGATTCTGTGGGTGATGGGGACGTAACATTGAACGAAGCAGGCCCGAGGATCGATGTTGCAAACGAGGGTACAAGTAGTTCGCTGGGAAAAGAAGAGCCTTCATCAATTGCTATGGAAGCTGTTCAATTTGCGCACAGTGATGACAATAAGTTAAGAGATGATGTGCTGAGATCGGAGGTTGATGATATGCCACTATCTGAAACAGCAAAAGAAAGCAATACAATCGATGGATCTGGGAGTCCTGGGGTTAAGGAGGTTGATTGGGGCTCTTTCTATGCGGATTCGTCTGTAAATGACGGTCATGGGTTCGGTTCATACTCTGATTTCTTCACTGAGTTGGACGGATCTACAGGAAATTTACAGGGAAAGGCGGAGGTAGATGTGGTTGCTGCAGGAAACTTTGTATCCAATCCTACAAATTTAAGTGTTGGTTTAAATAATTCGGCAGGTTTCGAGCAACATCAGGGTGAAGTGAATCACGTTTCTGAAAATGGGCAGTACGTGAATAACAGTCAATCTTGGGAAAATCTCTATCCTGGATGGAAATATGATGCAAGTACTGGCCAGTGGTATCAAGTTGATGGTGGCCATGATGCAAGCATTATAAATTCACAGGAGAGCTATATTAACCCAACGAGTAACTGGGAAAGCGTTGCTTCTACTGAAAACTCGGATGTTGCTTATCTGAGACAAAGTACAACATCTGCAGTGGCTGGTACAGCTGAGAGTGTGTCTTCTTGGAACCAGGTTTCACAAATGGGCAATGGATATCCAGAACACATGGTCTTTGACGCGCAGTATCCGGGGTGGTACTATGACACAATTGCTCAAGAATGGCGCTCCCTGGACAGCTACAACCAGGCTTCTCAAACAACTGGATCTGGTCAAAATGGCCATGCTCTTACAGCTATGTATAACAGTAATAGCGAGGGTAGCATGTACAGTGTTAACGATAAAAAACAGACATTCAAAGTGCAAGAATTTGGTATACAGAGCCAACACGGAGGTTGGGACGAATCCTACTATGCCAACGATCAGCAGGCTACAAATACATGGCAATCAGAAAATGGAGGTAAGGCTGTAACATCTGCCTCATTATCAAATTCCGGAGGAACCCAGCAAGTAAATAGTTTGTACAGTACAGAATCTGTGGCTGAACAGTTTAAGCCAAATGAGATTGGAGTTCAAGGCTTCATCCCTCAGCATACGAATGTGTCTAGTGTCACGCAGAATGGACCATTGACTTCCTCAAATGATTTCTATAATAGAAAGAAATCCGTAGATGGGCGTCCACCACATGCACTTGTCAGTTTTGGATTTGGTGGGAAGCTCATTGTTATGAAGGATAGTCATGGCTCTCTGCAGAATTCACCATTTGGGAGTCAGGTTAGTCCTGAAGGGTTATTTCCCATTAGTTTTTGTTTTACACCCTGGGAAGTCTATGCAAACTATTGTAGGGTTATTATCATTTTGTATGCTTATCATTGAACATATATGAAATATATTATTATAACCTCAAAAGGTGAATTTCAATTCTAGTTTAACTGCTAATCGTTTTCTATTTCATTCAAAGGGAGCTGGGGGAAGCTCTATATCTGTCCTAAACTTGGCAGAAGTTATTTCTGGGAATGCCTCTTATTCAAGTCTCGGGGAAGACTCTTCGAGTTACTTTCGTTGTCTGCATCAACAATCTCTTCCAGGTCCCTTGGTTGGAGGAAATGTTGGAAGTAAAGACTTACATAAGTGGCTTGATGAGAGAATTTTACATTGTGAATCTTCCGACATGGACTTTGCAAGAGGGAAGCTGTTAAAATTGCTTCTTTCTTTGCTCAGAATATCTTGTCAGTATTATGGGAAACTCCGGTCTCCTTTTGGAACTGATGCAACGCAAAAGGTGAGCAGTTATGGAGATCCCTTGTCAGTACGCTTAATAAGGAAACATTTATATGTGTTACAATTTTCTCATCTTTGTATCTATTCTGCAAACAGGAAATGGATTCTGCAGAATCAGCAGTCGCTAAACTTTTTGCGTCTGCCAAGAAAGATGGCGTACAAAATGGTAGTTATGCTACTTTTAGCCAATGCTTGCAGCATTTACCACCTGAATCACAAATGCAAGTGAGTATTGGACATCTTATCCCATATTTCTCTTTCGAGGGAAACGGTTCTTAATAGTCGACTGTTTTTTTTTTTTTTGCTTATTAACTCATTTGTATGAATTTCCCAGGTAACTGCTTCTGAGGTGCAGAATCTTCTGGCTTCTGGTAGGAAATTGGAGGCTCTGCAATGTGCACAGGAAGGCCATTTGTGGGGACCAGCGCTTGTTATCGCGGCACAGCTTGGGGATCAGGTTCCTTTCCCTTCATTACTATTATTCTAGACCTTCCTCTCTTGTGGATGTTTGACTGACTTGGTCGATGTCTTAAATTGATGCAGTTCTCTGCGGACACTGTGAAACAAATGGCCCTTCGCCAGCTGGTACCTGGGTCACCTTTGCGGACATTGTGCTTGCTGGTTGCAGGACAGCCAGCTGAAGTGTTCTCCAATGGCAGTACAAGCGATAGCAGTTTTCCTGGTTCCGTTAGTGTGCCTCAACACCAAGCCCAGGTAATTCATTATTTCTTCTTCGTCAGACAATGTGATAGATTAGAGAGTGAAGGAAAGTTTAGAGACGCGCTGATAGAATTTGAAGAGATTACAGGGGTAAACTCCCCAGAAGGAAATGAAAACTTCTTGCTTAGGAATACTAAGTATTCACCAACCAGAGGCAACCAACCCTCTTGTTCCTCGGGAGAATTACCACCTATTGCTCTTCAAGAACTTAATAAATACTCAAAACCCAAAATTCAATAAAGGAAATACACAATCATAACCCCTTAGTTCTGTCTTGATTAAGTTACTAAATTAATCAATCTATCTCCACCAAATCATTGCTTAATATCAATGACCATGGTTAAAAGTCGGGAACTGTATAGATGGTGGGAATACACTGCAGGATGAGGTATTTCTCCGCCTCAGGGATTTGAGGGAACTAATTCACTCTTCCTTTTCAAAGGACATAGCTTCGTCCTGCAGCTCTGCCAGGGGAAGTTTGTTAATAGTTTCTAACTGTTTCTTTGAAATGCAGTTTGGAAGTAGTAGCATGCTTGACAATTGGGAAGAGAATTTGGGTATAATAACTGCTAACAGAACCACAGATGATGAGCTTGTGATTACTCATCTTGGAGATTGCATGTGGAAAGAAAGGGGCGAGGTAGTTCTCTACCTTTTTGTATTGTTTTACTTCATGGAATACTTTATCATGACATTGAACTACTGTTATGAATCAGATAATTGCGGCGCATATTTGCTATTTAATCGCGGATAAGAACTTTGATCCATACTCAGATAGTGCCAGGCTCTGCCTCGTCGGAGCAGATCATTGGAAAAATCCTAGAACTTATGCAAGTCCAGAGGCTATACAGGTGATTTTTACTCACTGTGGCTTTAGCTATTATCACACTAGCTGGGAGATTCTATTTTGAGCATATCATAAGTAGCCTCCAAGTTCCTCAATATATTTTGATAATTTCCTTATTTGTTGGTTGATCTTTGCATGGGCAGAGAACTGAGTTATATGAATACTCTAAGACGCTGGGAAACTCTCAGTATATCTTACTACCGTTTCAACCATATAAAGTCATATATGCCCATATGCTGGCTGAAGTTGGTAAACTTTCGTCTGCACAGAAGTAAGAAGATTCACCTTCTATCATCTACTCCTAGGTTAGACTACAAATGGCTTCTTGATGTTGTTGTGCTGTGGTTAAAATCAGGTATTGCCAAGCAGTATTGAAATGCCTCAAGACTGGCCGATCACCTGAAGTGGAAACGTGGAAACAGTTTGTTTTGTCACTCGAAGAGAGAATCCGTATCCACCAACAGGTACAGCCCACACAACTTCTAGTTCCAATAGAATTAATTGTTGATTTTACTTGTGGGTTTACATCTATTAGCAGTCTTTTCCTTTAAATGGAGATGTGAAAAATGATTTACATCTGTGAGTTTCCCTTCCTTTGATTGAATTATCTGGAAGAGAAACTCAAGCCTGTTCTTTTCTCTATTGATCCAACTTAATAGTACATTCCTATTTCAGGGCGGATATACTGTGAATTTGGCCCCAGCAAAACTTGTTGGAAAATTGCTAAACTTTATTGATAGTACGGCACATCGTGTTGTTGGGGGCATGCCACCTCATGCACCGCATTCAACAACAGGAAACCTACAAATTAATGAATACCATCATCAACAGCAGGAAGCCACCAAGTTTCCATATAGTCAATCGACTAATACAATGCAATCGTTGATGTCACCTGCTTCAGTGGAACCTGTACATGAGTGGGGTGGGAACGGGAGGGCGATGGCAGCACATTCTAGAAGTGTGTCAGAGCCAGATTTCGGTAGGACGCCAATACAGGTCAATATCACTAGAAAACCAATTTTTATTTACTTTTTTAAGAGCGCCAGATGTCTGGTTTTCAGCAGTTCTCGAATTATCCTGAGAGTAAGTAGGTACTGGGCATGCAATTTCCCGCAAGCACTCCCTTGGAATTTATGGGCTAAATGTTTAGGATCCAACCTATACGGGTTAGAAAACCATTGCTTACTGCTTAATGGATTACCTTTTTCTGATAGGATCAGCCTGACTCCTCAAAAGACAAAGCTACTGATGGGATGGCACAGGTGAAATCAACTAGGAATGTGACAACTTCGCGGTTTAGCCGCTTTGGTATTGGCATACTGAAGAACACCGTAGGGAGGGTCTTGCAATCTCGGTCATCTAATGAGGTGCACCTTGCTAAATGATTAGGTTGTGGTGATATTTTCTTGAGCTTATTCTAATTTTGGGTCATGCTTTCGATGAAGGCAAAATTGGGTGAGGAGAATCAATTCTACTATGACGATAAACTAAAGAGATGGGTGGAGAAAGGTGTCGAACCCCCAGCTGAAGAAGCTGCACTGCCTCCTCCTCCAACATTAGGCACGTATCAAAACAACTCATTGGGTTCTGAAAGCAAATCTGACATGAAGAACGAGATGTCTCCGTCTAGTGGGAGCTGGAGCAGTGGCAGCCCAACTCCGTCAGAGAATTCTTCGGGAATCCCACCAGCCTCACAGGGCTCGAATCAATTCTCTGCGCGTGGACGTATGGGTGTGCGTGCAAGGTAAACAAACCACTTTGAGACACACTAGGCTAATAATCTGTGGAGACAATTCTGGATCATAAATCATGAGCGCAATTGTAGTGTGACAGTAGATTAGAATAGCAAGCCAAAGGTAGAATCTTTCGCTGTGAGATAGGCAAAAAATTTCTGGATTGTAGTGGCCGGTTGTCCAACTGTTAGCTAGAATTTGTCTATAGTCGTGAGTCCGATAGATAATCAGAAAAGCTGCTGCATGCGATTAGTAGATAATGTGCATGCTTTGGAGGTAATAATTTTACTCTCTTTTGGGGCAGATACGTTGACACATTTAATCAAGGCCGTGGAAACTCTCAGACAATGTTTCAGTCACCTCCTACACAATCTGCTAAACCACCAATCCCTGCAAAAGCAAAATTCTTTATTCCAGCAGCACCTGCATCGTCTTCAAACGACCAGGTAACGGAATCGGCTGCTGCTGAAACCAGACAGGAGGAGTACTCAGCAGAAGAAGTAGCTGCCTCTGCAGGGGCTCCACCACCACCAAGCCACTCTTCGTTCCAGTCCCCGACACCATCTCCAATGACAATGCAGAGATTTCCAAGTCTAGATAACATCAAAAGAAGTGGATCAGGAATGAGTCTTAATGGTGATCTTCCTCCTTCCGGTTCCAGAAGAACAGCTTCATGGAGCGGAAGCTTCAACAGCTCGTATACATCTCCAACGGGTCCATCAAAATTTAAACCAAGCCCACTAAACAGTAGCAGCAGCAGCGTAGGAGAGGAGGAGCTTCAAGAAGTGGAACTGTAAGTTTGAAATCTGTAATATCAAAAAGTTTTGCTCACTGTCACAGGTAGTCCGATCAAATGTTAATCCATGAGTTACGCAATACATAAGACTCTCGGCCTCTGACAATGATAGGGGTAATATGTATGCAGTTTGTATTGTTTGTTTTTTTTCTTATTCAGTATAGATTCATTAATTTTTCTTTCTTTTTAACTGACTTCAATAGTTAATTAGTTATACAATAATACAGATTAATGTTTTGTTCATGAGTAGGGGTCTAATAATCAAATTTGTTAACCATGTCTTCATTTGTTTGTTAAGCCAATTCTTTTAGTATCAAGTTTATAAATTACAAGCAAGATTAACCACTTAAGCATGCCCATGTCATCAACGAAGAATAGGTATGTATTTTCGGAAAACAGGTTTGAGAATAAACCGATTTTTATTTTTGGCTCAGTTTAAAAAATTCGGTTTGTTTAGGATTTACCACGGTCGTTGATAATACGTAATCAGTAAAAAAGACACTGGTATAATATTGTATTGACTTTTGGTTTAATCGATCCGGTATGACTGTACCAAATTCGTGTTGTTGCTATCATTCGGTTTAAATTTGTTTCAGTTTAAAAAAGCAAATTCTTGGTTCGGCTTAAGAAAATCGGACAAAAACATTGGTGTCCGAAATAGTGGTTCTACGCGTGCTTTGGACCGGTGATGCGGACTTGCAAGAAAAAACCGCTGGTATCGACACGCGCATAAGCATTATCCTCGCCACGCACCTGCCTATTGATTTTTTTTTTTGTTTTATACGGGCTGGCCATTAATTATTGGGCCGATAACTCGGGTTTCGTGAATATTATTAAATATTAATTAGTCCAGTTTGTCCGATCGACCCTATAATTAATTAATGAACCGGTTGGTTAAGCATTTTGCAAGAGCGATCCAATGCCTACCGTTGGATTCCTTAGATCTGTGGAGCTCTAGAGAAACAGAGAGAGAGTCCTCTTCCTCCTCCGAACTTAGAAACCAGAAATCAAATGAGTTACGAGAGATGACATCTGGATCACGAATTTCGTCAAACACATTGTGTGTGCATTTTCCAGCGATTTAATTCTCTTGTAGAATCTCTCAACAAGGAATATAGGAGCCAAAGCGTCTTTCAGACAAATGTATATCTTATGATATACCCATGAAGCTGTCGGCACAAAGAAACGCAGCCATTGTCTCCGGAGACGCACCTGTTTTGTCCCCGTCATCGAGTAGATACGAGATGTCGGAAAAGCTGTAAGTTTCTCTGACACAGATCTTAGCATTTGACGATCCTTTCAAACAGATCGACCCACCGTGCTCGATTACATATCGAAATGTCAGTAGCGAATACATCTAATTCGAATAATCATATCGGATATTTTTTTTGTGTGTTTGTGTGAGCAGTTTGGTGAGAATGATTTTGAAGGTTGAGATAGAAAGAGCTTAAATCAGACGTATTTAGAAAGTAGCAAATTTGGGTGGATCGGAGTCTGTAGCATCATGCTTCACTTGATCGCTGCGTTCTATAGAATTACTTCCTTTGGCATTTGATCCTCTCGTGAATCGAGCATCGAGCATATCATTCCATCTCTCGCAGTGATTCTGTTGGGGTTTAGGCTAGTGTTATTTCTAATTTTTGATCTCTTCTTCGATTGATGGCTTCGGCTTCTCAATTCCTGCTCGAGGATCAAACGGACGAGGATTTCTTCGACAAACTTGTTGACGATTCCTTCTCTCCCAGCGAAGCTCAGGCTTCATCCTCCGCAACGCAGCTAAAATTCGACGACGTAAGTGACTTCGATGGAACATTGAACGAAACAGATCCGGGGAACGGTGTTGCAAACGAGAGCCTGCCAAGTAGTTCGCTGGGAAAAGAAGAGCCTTCTTCTGTTGCTCTGGAAGCTGTCCAATTTTTCCACAGTGATGCAAATAAGTTAAGAGATGATGGGCTGAGATCAGAGGTGGATGATATGACACTATCTGAAACAGCAAAAGAAAGCATGATAGTTAATGATCATGGGAATCCTGGGGTTAAGGAGGTTGATTGGGGCTCTTTCTATGCGGATTCATCAGTAGATAACAGTCGTGGGTTTGGTTCATACTCTGATTTCTTCACCGAGTTGGACGGAAATGCAGGAAATTTACAGGGAAAGGAAGAGGTAGATGTGGTTGCTGCAGGAAACTTTGTATCCAATGCTACAAACAATGCAAGTGTGGGTTTAGATAATTCGGCAGGTTTCGAGCAACATCAGGGTGAAGTGAACCACGTTTCTGAAAATGGACAGTACGTGGATAACAGTCAATCTTGGGAAAATCTCTATCCTGGATGGAAATATGATGCAAGTACTGGCCAGTGGTATCAAGTTGATGGTGGCCATGATGCAAGCATGATGAATTCACAGGAGAGCTATAATAACCCAGCGAGTAATTGGGAAAGCGCTGCTTCTACTTATAACTCGGATGTTGCATATCTGGGAGAGAGCAAAACATCTGCAGTGGCTGCCACAGCTGAGAGTGTGTCTACCTGGAACCAGGTTTCACAAGTGAGCAATGGATATCCAGAACACATGGTCTTTGACGCGCAGTATCCAGGATGGTACTATGACACAATTGCTCAAGAATGGCGCTCCCTGGACAGCTACAACCAGGCTTCTCAAACAACTGGAAATAGTCAAGCTCATGATCAGCTTTTCTCTCCAAGTACAGGAAGATCAAAAGATGGGCGTCCACCACATGCACTTGTCAATTTTGGATTTGGCGGAAAGCTCATTGTTATGAAGGATAGTAGTGGTTCCCTCCAGAATTCATCATTTGGAAGTCAGGTTAGACCCGAAGTGGTACTTTTCATTTGTTTATTTTACACTCTTGGGAGTTTATTAAAAATCACATTTTATATATAGTATGCTTATCATAAAGTGTGAAATATATTCTCCGTTAACCTCATAAAGCGAATTTCAGTTCTGGTTTAACTGATAATCTTTTTCTATTTGATTCAAAGGGAACTGGAGGAAGCTCTATATCTGTCCTAGACTTGGCGGAAGTTATTTCTGGGAATGCCTCTTATTCAAGTCTCGGGGAAGACTCTTCGAGTTACTTTCGTTGTCTGCATCAACAATCTCTTCCAGGTCCCTTGGTTGGAGGAAATGTTGGAAGTAAAGACTTACATAAGTGGCTTGATGAGAGAATTTTACATTGTGAATCTTCCGACATGGACTTTGCTAGAGGGAAGCTTTTAAAATTGCTTCTTTCTTTGCTCAGAATATCT
>NW_006256864.1:0-10417 GCF_000478725.1 Eutrema salsugineum
GTCAGCGATGACAGCTACGTCTACGCCATATCTAGGAGGGCCAATGCTCCCGCCGATTGAAGCTGAAGAAGAACACGGTCTTCTTAGACCTGAGATTTTCTCGGGAAATCATCTATGAAAATCAAAACTTTTCTCCTTACGGCTTGGGATTTGGGGAACATTGATTCGAAATGAAGAAGAAGACTGGGATTTCAGTGTTTTGGTATTTTGAATTGAACCGGCCATCTTCCCAATTTATACAATTTCAGATTTTTTCTTTGCAAATTGACACCTGTAGTTTAACAGAGTTTAGGAAACTACCACTGATTTTGTAGAGAACATATAAGTGAACCTTCAGAATTGGGTCTAAAATTAAGTGGAAAAAACAAAACAAAAAGACGTTTGACTTATCTCTTAACAGATTTGAGTTGAGTGTTTGATGTTTTGGTTTCTTCGTTTAGAACAAGATTACAACAAAATGCTTTCTCATCACTCACTCTTTTGTAGCCATTTGTTTCTGGCAACATAGTGTCCATTACCACATCCTGCAACTCCTTGGTCAAGACCGGTGCAGGAGAATACGCTCCCATTCCGCCTGTGTTAGGACCGGTATCTCCATCTCCAACTCGCTTGTGGTCCTGAGCAGATTCTAAGGGAATGGCGTTTTCTCCATCCACAAGCGCGAAAAAGGAAGCTTCTTCTCCCTCTAGAAACTCCTCCACGATCACCTGACATCCTGCAGAATCAAACACACCTTTGACCAGCATCGAATCAACAGCTTCAAAAGCCTCCTCTAGTTTCAACGCAACAGTGACTCCTTTTCCTGCTGCTAATCCGTCTGCTTTTACACGATCGGTACACCTTGTGTATTCTTTCGCAGCGGATGCATCAGAAAATGTTTTAGCTACATCAAAATATCTTTTTCCTTATGTTGAGACCAAAGCTATATAATTGTTTTTCTTATTCAAATTTACCGAACCCTTAACCAACTCACAACAGCTCCAATGTGCTACATTCATTCCTAGGCTAGATTATAGTAGACCTGAGCTAATAGTTGCGCCAATTCAGTTTTTTCAAAGCTTATAAATCTATCTGGTTGTTGAATATGAACAGAGTTCACTTGCAATCAAAATAATTTTTTCACTAGCTATCTGAAGGAAATTTTTTTCATAATCATCTGAAGACCTTACGAATGCCTAACACATCAAGGAAGGAAATTGGTAACAATGAGGAATACGCAAAAATGAAAAAAGAGGGAGCGACGAAAACCTTAGCAGTAGGGATGTTGTACTTGTGGCAAAGATCCTTCATAAAGTTCTTGGAACCTTCCAAAGCAGCAGCTTGAGAAGAAGGGCCAAAGGTGAGGGTACCGGCCTTAACCAGGTCGTTGGCGAGACCCGCAACAAGAGGAACTTCAGGCCCAACAACCACTAAACCGACATTCTATTTTTGACAGAAAGAGATGACAGCTAAACTGTCTGATATGTCAAGGTCAGGTGTGCAAGTAGCATCTCCGGAACTCGTAATACCAAATTTCAAACAGCGACAAAGCCAAATGTATGTTCTAAATCAAATCTTTATTAACTAAAAACCCTGTCCAAGCTTCCGAGGAGCATATGCAGAGACATGTGAAGTAATTTCGAGCAATAGTGCAAAAAACAAAAGTTAAACTAGTCACCAAAGATAATTAAAAAATAAATAAATAATAGTAATAATAAGAAGTCGTTTCAGGCCAGCTTATGTCAAAGATAGTTTATTGTATCTACAGGCTTAAATGTGTTAGGTGCGCCAGTTTTTGTTCCTGAGGAGTTAGAGTTCCTGAGATGAACTTAACTCATCAACCTCTGCTCTGAAGAGAAGTTAAGTCATCAACCTCTGCTTTGATTTCTGTTTTGAGTTCTTCTTTGTAATCATCAAATGTGCCTTGGAAGAAAGTCACTGCTCCGTCGTCTACAACCCAGATTTCACTCTTATCCTCTTCCTCACAGACACGCGATATGAGCCTCGAGTCGTGACTCACCAACACAACTCCTCCTTTGAACCCATCTAGTGCATCCGCCAACGCATCAATAGTCTGCATGTCCAGGTGATTTGTTGGCTCGTCAAGAAGCAAAATGTGTGGCTTCGACATTGAGATTGAGGCTAACACAACCCTAGCCTTTTGTCCTCCAGACAATTTCGCAATTGCAGCTAAATGATTGTGACTTGGTAGCCCAAACTTACCCAGTTTCGCACGCACCGCCTCTTGTTTACTACATCCCTCTTGGTCAGGGTGCAGACGAAGAAGATACTGAACTGGTGTCTCTCCCATTGTTAGCTGGTCAACAAAGTGCTGAGAGTACCTGCCGATCCTCAGCTTCTGGCTTCTTCTCACTTCGCCCTCAGTCGGAACTAAATCTCCCGCAACAAGATTTAAAAGAGTGGACTTTCCAGCTCCGTTAGGCCCAACTATCGCTACTCGTGTCCCCATATCTATACCTACATCAACATTTGAGAGCCTGAAATCCGGCCTGTTGGGGTAGCAGAAGCTAACCTCAATCAACTGTAGAAGAGGAGGAGGGAGCTCGGTTGGTTCTGGAAAATCGAGCACCACGCTATAATCTCTCCACTTTCTTGGAGCTTCTGGTGCTGGACCCTCCTCATCCATCGCCTTACCCTTTGCCTTACGCTTGGATGCTTCTTTAGCTGCAGAAAACTTGGCCAAGTCCTTTACCTTCTCCTGTTGAGCCTGGTTTCCAGATCTCTTAGCTGCTTTGATCCGTTTCTCGTAAATCTCAAACTTTTTGTTCATCTCCTTACGTCGCTGACCATAACCAGTCTCGAAAGCATCGAAATTACCACGATAGCTGTGGAGATTCTGGTCATGCAAATGTATTATATCCGTACAGACAGTGTTGAGGAAATCAACATTATGTGAAACAACAACCAACGTATTCTTCCAGCGACACAAATACTCCTCTAACCATAGAACAGCTCTCAGGTCGAGATGGTTGGTAGGTTCATCTAACAACAGAAGAGTAGGTCGCACAAAGAGAGCTCTAGCCAATGATATTCGCATCCTCCAGCCACCACTGAGTAACTTAGTTGGACTCGCTAGCATATCTTTTGTAAAACCTAACCCCGCAAGAATTTTGGACGCCTGCGCTTCGGCAGCATCTGACTTCAACTCCTGTAGCTTGTCATACACTTCAGTCAGCTTTACTCCAATATCATCATCAGAAGACGAATTCTGCAGAGCTGCAGCTTCCAGAGCTTCAGCTTCTTTCCTAAACTTAACCAACTCTTCGTTGGCAGAAACAACTGCTTCCAGAGCGCTCGTTCCATCACCGACCACCTCTTGCTCAACAAGAAGAATGTCAATATTCTTCGGAACTGGAATCTTCCTCCACGCTAAAAGCTTTAACAGTGTAGACTTTCCCATTCCATTCGGCCCGACCAATCCATATCTTTTTCCGTGTGATACCATGAGTGAGGCATTCTTCAGAAGTTCTTTCCCTCGAACAGAGACGGAAAAATAATTGATCGTTATATCTTTAACATTCGCATCTCCCGTGTTTTCTCCTTCAATCACCGAGGTCTTGCTTCCCATAACCACCGTGAATGTGTCGTGGTCGTCATCCTTCAAGGCCTCCCTCTTTGCAATCTCTGCAGCCTGGAGAGCTAATCTTTCTTTATTCTCTAGCTTCTTCTGCTTCTTATCAGTCACAGAGAAATCAAGTTGCTTTTGTTTGCTCTTCTGATTTCCCATCGCATGCATCGGTCCCCGATTCTCATCAGAAAAGCCATCGTGTTCGTCTTCTTCATCATGAGGAGGATAATCTAAGTCATCAACGTAGGATGAATCTTTTGGAGCAGTCTTGGCTCTGGATGATGAACCCTTCTTGGGTATATTATCTTTCTGAGCAAGAATGGCCAAGACTGAAAGTTTCTCCTTAGAAGAATATTTTCCATTCGTGGTAGCACTCTCGTCTGACTTCTTCTTACCCATTTAAGCCTGTATTTTGGCATGAGCCAACAAAAAAATAAATAAAAAATAACCGATGAGTTATCAAAATCAAGAATTTTCTTCCTACCTTTGACTACATATCCATCAACGAGATATCATAATCAAACAGACAGAAATCATACATATTATCTAGCAAGCCAATTCAATAATTTGAACAAATCCCTCGAATTAGATTCTGCTTCAGCCCTGTCAACTCAATCCAATTACTGGGCTTCCTTTACCTAAATCGACACTATACAACATTGGATTCCTACATATCCCAACAACAAATCTATGTGAAGTTTTCTACGAACACAACGGGAACAATCAGACTTGTCAATCTTTACTTAAATTACTTTGAGATTCGCGACAAACCTGAGAGAAGTGAAACCGGAATCAGATGAAAGCTTGGGAGTAATCGATCCAGAGGTCGAAGGAGCTTTGAGGCGCGCAACGAAATCTCAATCAATGTGAAAGTTAAAAGGGTTTAGGTTTTCTCATAACCCTTTTCTATATTTAAAAAGCAATTCGGCCCAAAGGCCACATAAATAAAAATGGAAAAGAAAAGAAAAAACAAAGCATATATTCATTTAACAATAGTAAGTGATTTTTTTCAATATTAGAAGATAAGAAGTTTATATATATATATATATATATACAGTATTTCATTATCCAACGAAAATACATAATATGTGTGTGATAGGAGCAGTTAGTGGTGTTTGATGTTTGTAAATTGTGTAACGTACTAACGTGGCATAAGAGACATTAATTGATATTTTGGTAATATAAATTCATTTTTAAAGCTCAAATAAACATTAACTAAATAAACGTTAAGTTTTAAGCAAAAGTTGAGTTTCATAAAACTTTTAAAAAGAAAGATCATGTCTATCAATAGCTAGAAGATAAATTTGGTTCTATATATACCTTCGTAGACAAATATATATATAGGTATCTACGATTTACGGATGAATAGAAATTAAATTTTAGTTAAATCCATATATATATATATATCATATATATATACGCATTATCCTTTTGGAAGGAAGGAGACGTTTTTTTTTTTTTTTTTTTTGGACGTTAATTCTCTCTAATTTATCACTAGCCACTAGCCACCCATTAGAGCATAAAAGAGCAAAAATAAAAGGCAGGGCAGTAAGCGTGAAGAAAATTACGTACTCAAGTAAACAAAAAAAGCGATGAAAAAAGAAACACCAACAAAGTTTAGCATTTGACAACATTATAAGCGTTCGAAAGTTTTCTGTACCAAGAATAAAACCTTTTCTGTACCAAGAATAAAACCTAAAATCATGAAGCTTGACATACAAGCAACTTAGAATCTGTCGGTCCTACATAAACCTTCAACCAAGGTTGAATCCACAAGGTAGGAGCATTACCATTTACCACTTTGGTTTCCGAATTGAAAACCGGAAGATTGAAACGTTTCAGGAGCAACGTCACCACCATTTTTTATCTTCGTCATCTTCAGTCGTCCCAATAATCCGAATAATCCACGATGATGTCGGAGGCTTTATCGCGGATATCTTCGTTCGGGTGTTCCTGAAGAGCCACGAGTGGCTCGAAACCACCTGCGTCGTAAATCCTGGTAATGTACAGATAACCTTGTCCTGCTCCTGTGAAGCCTACTATGAGAATGTCCCCTAGAGCATCCAAGGCCGCTGAGACGAGATATGGTTTGGGAGATGTGAGAAGATCACACAGGGCTTCAATGCATCCTTGGGCCACAAGCAAACTGCGAGGTCATTATTAGCGTTTCAATTTCAAGAATCGAGGTTTACAAAATTTACAGGAAAAAAGAGTTGTTGTTTGTACTTGACATCGTCATGATTGCGCTGCTCAGTTATGTTAGAAATCGCCCAGACAGCATATCTTTTAATTTGTTCATCACTGTTTTCAAGCAGGGGAATCACATGTTGCATTATGCCTGATTCAATCACTTCCTGCACATCAAAGTTTTCAGTAACAAATGATTCGACGACATTAATATTTTGTTGACAGAAAATCATCTTACTTGAAGCTGACTCTCGTCCCAAAATGTAAATTTATAGACAATCCTGCAAATTGCCTTTTTGGCATTGTCTCGTTGTGTTTTTGTCAAGAAGTTCATGAGACCACCAAGGGGTTTATGGTCAATAACAACCTGGGTATAATCATCATTCTCCCCCATCATTATAGCGTATACCGTGCGGAGACCTTGAAGTTGAACCACGCTCAGCGGATGCCTAAAACCACAGAGAAAATTTCTGATATAAAATTAAAGCTCTAAGAGTTAATTTGCGACTTTTTCCCAAAGAGAAACTATAATAAATATACTTACTCTAAGAGTTGAATCATGCCAGGAATGACCGCTAAGCCAATCAGAATTTCAATGATATCATCGTCGTTTGTCTCAGAGAGACATGCCAGAGTAACAGATGCATTTAGGAGAACATCCGAGTCGTTTGAATACAAAAGGCGCTCAAGTTCCAGTATAGCTGGACTTATCTGCTCAAAGAAGTTATGATGAGACTCCAAAACACTTCAAATCGGTGGTTTATGTAGCTTAATCATCATAAAAATGAAACATTACCAGCTCATGTGGAGGCGGGGGATACCTACTGCACAGGACGCGTAGTGTCCATGAAGCACAAAGCAGCATTTCGGGCGTTGAATGTGGCTCATCGAATTGAGCCAACAGAGGCAACATGGCTCCGCAGCTTATGACATGATCATAGGATGGTGGTGACTTCTCAGCAATGTTTCCCAGTGCCCATACAGCCTATAATCGGTAAGAAACAAGACAAATGATATATTGATCTAACATTATAACATGTGAGCTCAGGCTTGATCTAACAGAGTTTTTTTTGAAAACACTAGACAAATGATGAACGATACCAGTAGTCGGTCTTCCTCCCTGTCAGATTTGAGAAGCTGGACAAGTATGGGGACAACACCACAATCAAGAAGGACTTGATAGTACGATGATTGGATCATTTTTACTAGAACAAAAATTGCTCCGTGCTTTTGGTCAGGGTATCTGGAAATTAATTCCACTAGGCGATAAACAATACCAAATCGAACAAGCTCATTGATGGGAGGATCGGGATCAGTAAGTATACACATGAATCTAATAATCGCCGCCTGTTGTAGTTCTCTATCCTCTGACATAATTCCAGTAATCATCGGCCGAAACCTTAACAGCTACAATACGAAGAGAAAAGCGAGTAAAAAACATCGAAGCTTAAAACTCTTCAAATCTATAAGCGACGCAGGTTTCCTGGTTCGACAAATTGAGATTTGACTTAGGTTATAACTTCCCCAAGCTTTAAATCAATTCTAATTCATCTTAACTAATCAATCTGAGAACCAGAACAAGCTTGACGATAAAATAGGAAGTTCTTACTCCAATTTCCGGAGACATAGGTAAAGAGGCGAAATTCTGCTCGATGGACCACCACAAATCAGCTGGAAAGAACGAGATCGTGGATGGATTACAGAACTTTTTGAATTTCAGAGGAAGCGAAGAGAGGAGGAAGACGAGTCAGGTATTTTTCTTTTCTTTTCTTTGAGTCTTCCGAGTTTTATATACAACGATACCGTGGAAATGGAGAAATTAAGAAAGTACGATGTTGGGCCTGCGTTTACTATTTAATCACGATATTGCCACCGTTTTGAATTTTAATCTTAACAGTCTACAAAAAAGTATTGGCGCGATTTTATCAATACTGAAATTTGGCTTTATATGAGGCTTCTAATTGATATGATATTGCAAAAAAAAAAGTGCGATTTTATTTAATTTTTCATCTTAATTTCAAGATCTACAAATGCAAATAACTAGAAAACGAGTAAAATTTAAAGAATATTGTAGAATCAGTATCGATCTATAAAAATTTGGAAGTACAACTTGTAACAAATTGTAAATTTATCGTAAGATCAGTATCTACAAAAAAAAAAAAAACACCAAGTGCGTAATGTAATTCAACATTAATGAATGCTCAGATATTAATTCACAATTATTGTGGGTTTCTTCTACAGAGTAAAGCTACAAGAACTCTCTCAGTTTCCAAATGAAGCTGAAGCATTTTATGACCCAGGAACCTGTAGGCATAGCAGAGAAAGACACAATGTAGCATAACGATACACAATCTGGTCTGGTTTCACCTACTGTCGCTGTCTCTTCTCTGGCATTTGCTTCACAACTTAGAATGAGCACAGATTTTTCCATGAGGGAAAGAGATGGTGACCTCAGGAACCAGTGTCGAGCCAATCATGTGAATAGCAAGGGGCCACAGAGCAGGGAATTGCTTCTCATGATGATCACTGACAGATTATGGTTTCGTGGAGACGTTAAATAGGTGCCCTTCAATATCTGGAACAAAACCTTTATCTACCATTTCTGCTTTAAATATTTCATAAGTTATCCGGTTCGGGACTAGACCTTTCTCCAGCATCTCATTCAAAAGCCTATTTGCATCCTCTAACTTGCCCTTCTGGGAATATCCTTGTAGAAGCACATTATATGATGCTACATTCATCCGCAAACGCCTCTCTTTCTCCATCTGTTTCCTTACGTTCGCTGCTGCTTTCAGATTTCCTTCCATACAGTAGCCTTTCATCAAAATGTTATAAGTCAGATGTCTCGGTTTCAGACCCATCTTTGATATCCCTTCTTTCAAAAGCATTGCTGCTTTTCTCGATTCTCCTTTACTGCAATAACCATCCATGAGTATGTGATATGTCACAAGATCAGGAAGACCTTTTCTAGTCAATTGATCAAAAAGCTTCTTACCTGCTTCTATGTTATCATTTCTGCATAGACCACCAATCAAGCAGTTATAAGTTTCAACGTTTGGTGCAATCCCTCTACGTTCCATCTCTTCTTTCAGTGCAAACCCATCCTCAATTTTTCCTGACTTGCAATACGCATCGATTATCATGTTATATGTTTTAGCACTAAGAACGATTCCCCGGCCTTTTACTGACTCAAGCATATCAAGAGCTTCCTTCAGCATATTGTTCTTGCAAAACCCGTTTATAAGAGAGTTGTAAGTAATTAAGTTAGGCTGCACACCTGCGCTCACCATCTTATCGTGCATACCAACAGCCTCGCTTACTTTTCCCCCACTACACAAACCATTAATCAGTGTATTGTAAGTGATCACACTCGGCATCATGTCTTGATCCAGCATCTCCTTAAACACCTTCATACTCCCCGAATAATTGTCATCTTTCCAGAACCCATCAATCAATATATTGAATGTAGTCAAGTTCGGGGACACATTATTCTCCACCATCTCCTTCAAAACCGCGTCTGCTTTGTACATTTTCCCAATTCCCCCAAGCTTACAGTACCCATCGATGATAGTGTTATAACTGACTACATTTGGAGAAAATCCGTACACTTTCATGTCCTCCATAACATCCTTAGCTTTGTTCATTTTCCCTGTTTTGCACAACGTATTGATCACGATATTGAAAGTGAACAGATTTGGTTGGATCTCCCTCCTAATCATCTCCTTATGTACATAGTCAACATCCGCAAACCGATTCTCCTTCAACAACGAAACCATCAAAGGCTTACAAGACAAAGCCGATAACTTGTACCCATAATAACCTGAAAGCTTAAACGCCTCAAATCCTAACTCGAATCTCGAATTGTTCGCATATGCCAATATCAACATATCAGCGATAATCGAATTGACGCAAACATTGTCACACATTGAAATAGCATGGAAAATCGAGTGAACCGAATGATCAGACCCTTTCCTCACAAACCCATCAAGGAAAGATCGGATCTTAGATTACCTTTTAGCGTTCGCAAGAGAATGCAATAGCCTGAATGTGTGCTCTAGCGAAACAGAGGTGTCACGGTTCTTCACTGACCAGGTATAGTACCTGAGACACAAATCTGGGTCAAGCTCCGAACAAATCAACTGTTGAAACAGCTCGTTAGGGTTTATGTCTTTCACATGAACTCCAAGCTTTGACCAGTGCTGCTTCTCTATAAGTTCAGCGATGACAGCTACGTCTACGTCATATTTAGGAGGGCAAAGGCTCCCGGCGATTGTAGCTGAAGAAGAACACGGTCTACTTAGACCTGAGAATTTTCTCGGGAAATCATCTATGAAATTCAAAACTTTTCTCCTTACGGCTTGGGATTTGGGGAATATTGATTCGAAATGAAGAAGAAGACTGGGATTTCAGGGTTTTGGTATTTTGAATTGAACCGGCCATCTTCCCATTTTATACAATTTCAGATTTTTCTTTGCAAAATGACACCTGTAGTTTAACAAAATTTAGGAAACTACCACTGAATTTTGTAGAGAACATATAAGTGAACCTTCAAAATTGGGTCTTAAATTAAGTTAAAAAAACAAAGAGACGTTTGATTTGAATAATCCATTAACAGATTTGAGCTGAGTCTTTCCTGTTTTAATTTCTTCGTTAGAACAAGAT
>NW_006256863.1:0-1915 GCF_000478725.1 Eutrema salsugineum
CCTCGAATTACGGGCATTAAACTATATTAACAAAGGGGAGTTCTGAGAATAGAAATAAGAAGTAGAGAATCCTAAATTTGGAAGGAGATGCATCACTTACATGTTTTCTTATTCCTTTGGATACACCCAATTTCTCCTATGAAAATCAGAATACTGGTTTTCTCTTTAAGAAAAGTCATATTCTGATCGAAAATGGCACTATAATTGACAAGGGGGAGTTCTGAGAATAGAAATAGGAAGTAGAGACTCCTAAATGTGGAAGGAGATGTATCATTTACATGTTTTCATAATCCTTTGGACACACCCAATATCTCCTATGAAAAACAGAAAATTGGGACTCTCTTTAGGAAAAGTCACCTTTTTAATCCAAATGAAACTATATTGACAAGGGGGAGTTCTGAGAATAGAAATAGGCAGTAGAGAATCCTAAATTTGGAAGGAGATGCATCACTTCTTTGTTTTCTTATTCCTTTGGATACACCCAATATCTCTTATGAAAATCAGAAAACTAGGACTCTCTTTAAGAAAAGTCATATTCTGATCTCAAATGGCACTATATTGACATAGGGGAGTTCTGAGAATAGAAGTAGGAAGTAGAGACTCATAAATGTGGAAGGAGATGTATCGTTTACATGTTTTCGTAATCCTTTGGATACACCTAATCTCTCATATGAAAATCAGAAAACTGTGACTCTCTTTAGGAAAAATCATATTCTGATCCCAAATGGAATTATATTGACAAGGGGGAGTTCTGAGAATAGAAATAAGAGGTAGAGAATCCTAAATGTGGAAGGAGATGCATCACTTACATGATTTCTTATTCTTTTGGATACACCCAATCTCTCCTTAAAAAACAGAAAACTAAGACTCTCTTTAGGAAAAGTCATATTCTGATCCCAAATGGAACTATATTGACAAAGGGAGTTCTGAGAATAGAAATATGAAGTAGAGAATCCTAAATTTGGAAGGAGATGCATAACTTACATGTTTTCTTATTCCTTTGGATACACACAATTTCTCCTATGAAAATCAGAATACTGGTTTTCTCTTTAAGAAAAGTCATATTCTGATCGAAAATGGCACTATAATTGACAAGGGGGAGTTCTGAGAATAGAAATAGGATGTAGAGACTCCTAAATGTGGAAGGAGATGTATCATTTACATGTTTTCATAGTCCTTTGGATACACCCAATCTCTCCTATGAAAAACAGAAAACTGGGACTCTCTTTAGGAAAAGTCAACTTTTTAACCCAAATGGAACTATATTGACAAGGGGGAGTTCTGAGAATAGAAATAAGAAGTAGAGAATCCTAAATTTGGAAGGAGATGCATCACTTTCATGTTTTCTTATTCCTTTGGATACACTCAATCTCTCTTTTGAAAATCAGAAAACTAGGACTCTCTTTAAGAAAAGTCAAATTCTGATCCCAAATGTCACTATATTGACATGGGGGAGTTCTGAGAATAGAAATAGGAAGTAGAGACTTCTAAATGTGGAAGGAGATGCATCATTTACATGTTTTCGTAATCCTCTGGATACACCCAATCTCTCATATGAAAATCAGAAACCTGGGACTCTCTTTAGGAAAAGTCATATTCTGATCTCAAATGGAACTATATTGACAAGGGGTAGTTCTGAGAGTAGGAATAAGAAGTAGAGAATCCTAAATGTGGAAGGAGATGCATCACTTACATGTTTTCTAATTCTTTTGGATACACCCAATCTCTCCTATGAAAAAATGAAAACTAGGACTCTCTTTAGGAAAAGTCATATTCTGATCCCAAATGGAACTATATTGACAAAGGGGAGTTCTGAGAATAGAAATAGGAAGTAGAGAATCCTAAATTTGGAAGGAGATGAATCACTTACATGTTTTCTTATTCCTTTGGATACGCTCAATGGGTCTTATGAATA
>NW_006256863.1:2015-3755 GCF_000478725.1 Eutrema salsugineum
TCATATGAAAATCAGAAAACTGGGACTTTCTTTAGGAAAAGTCATATTCTGATCTCAAATGGAACTATATTGACAAGGGGTAGTTCTGAGAGTAGGAATAAGAAGTAGAGAATCCTAAATGTGGAAGGAGATGCATCACTTACATGTTTTCTAATTCTTTTGGATACACCCAATCTCTCCTATGAAAATATGAAAACTAGGACTCTCTTTAGGAAAAGTCATATTCTGATCCCAAATGGAACTATATTGACAAAGGGGAGTTCTGAGAATAGAAATAGGAAGTAGAGAATCCTAAATTTGGAAGGAGATGAATCACTTACATGTTTTCTTATTCCTTTGGATACACCCAATTTCTCCTATGAAAAACAGAAAACTAGGACTCTCTTTAGGAAAAGTCATATTCTGATCCGAAATGGAACTATATTAACAAAGGGGAGTTCTGAGAATAGAAATAAGAAGTAGAGAATCCTAAATTTGGAAGGAGATGCATCACTTACATGTTTTCTTATTCCTTTGGATACACCCAATTTCTCCTATGAAAATCAGAATACTGGTTTTCTCTTTAAGAAAAGTCATATTCTGATCGAAAATGGCACTATAATTGACAAGGGGGAGTTCTGAGAATAGAAATAGGATGTAGAGACTCCTAAATGTGGAAGGAGATGCATCATTTACATGTTTTCGTAATCCTCTGGATACACCCAATCTCTCATATGAAAATCAGAAAACTGGGACTCTCTTTAGGAAAAGTCATATTCTGATCTCAAATGGAACTATATTGACAAGGGGTAGTTCTGAGAGTAGGAATAAGAAGTAGAGAATCCTAAATGTGGAAGGAGATGCATCACTTACATGTTTTCTAATTCTTTTGGATACACCCAATCTCTCCTATGAAAAAATGAAAACTAGGACTCTCTTTAGGAAAAGTCATATTCTGATCCCAAATGGAACTATATTGACAAAGGGGAGTTCTGAGAATAGAAATAGGAAGTAGAGAATCCTAAATTTGGAAGGAGATGAATCACTTACATGTTTTCTTATTCCTTTGGATACACCCAATTTCTCCTATGAAAAACAGAAAACTAGGACTCTCTTTAGGAAAAGTCATATTCTGATCCCAAATGAAACTATATTAACAAAGGGGAATTCTGAGAATAGAAATAAGAAGTAGAGAATCCTAAATTTGGAAGGAGATGCATCACTTATATGTTTTCTTATTCCTTTGGATACACCCAATATCTCTTATGAAAATCAGAAAACTGGGACTCTCTTTAAGAAAAGTCATATTCTGATCCCAAATGGCACTATATTGACATGGGGGAGTTCTGAGAATAGAAGTAGGAAGTAGAGACTCCTAAATGTGGACGGAGATGCATCGTTACATGTTTCGTAATCGTTCGGACGCACCAATCTCTCCTATGAAAATCAGAGAACTGGGACTCTCTTTAGGAAAAGTCATTTCTGATCTCAAATGGAACTATATTGACAAGGGGTAGTTCTGAGAGTAGGAATAAGAAGTAGAGAATCCTAAATGTGGAAGGAGATGCATCACTTACATGTTTTCTTATTCTTTTGGATACACCCAATCTCTCCTATGAAAAAATGAAAACTAGGACTCTCTTTAGGAAATGTCATATTCTGATCCCAAATGGAACTATATTGACAAAGGGGAGTTCGGAGAATAGAAATAGGAAGTAGAGAATCCTAAATTTGGAAGGAGATGAATCACTTACATGTTTT
>NW_006256863.1:3855-8123 GCF_000478725.1 Eutrema salsugineum
GTAGAGAATCCTAAATTTGGAAGGAGATGCATCACTTACATGTTTTCTTATTCCTTTGGATACACCCAATTTCTCCTATGAAAATCAGAGTTCTGGATTTCTCTTTATGAAAAGTCATATTCTGATCCAAAATGGCACTATAATTGACAAGGGGGAGTTCTGAGAATAGAAATAGGAAGTAGAGACTCCTAATTGTGGAAGGAGATGTATCATTTACATGTTTTCATAATCCTTTGGACACACCCAATATCTCTTATGAAAAACAGAAAACTGGGACTCTCTTTAGGAAAAGTTACCTTTTTAATCCAAATGAAACTATATTGACATGGGGGAGTTCTGAGAATAGAAATAGGAAGTAGAGACTTCTAAATGTGGAAGGAGATGCATCATTTACATGTTTTCGTAATCCTCTGGATACACCCAATCTCTCATATGAAAATCAGAAAACTGGGACTCTCTTTAGGAAAAGTCATATTCTGATCTCAAATGGAACTATATTGACAAGGGGTAGTTCTGAGAGTAGGAATAAGAAGTAGAGAATCCTAAATGTGGAAGGAGATGCATCACTTACATGTTTTCTAATTCTTTTGGATACACCCAATCTCTCCTATGAAAAAATGAAAACTAGGACTCTCTTTAGGAAAAGTCATATTCTGATCCCAAATGGAACTATATTGACAAAGGGGAGTTCTAAGAATAGAAATAGGAAGTAGAGAATCCTAAATTTGGAAGGAGATGAATCACTTACATGTTTTCTTATTCCTTTGGATACACCCAATTTCTCCTATGAAAAACAGAAAACTAGGACTCTCTTTAGGAAAAGTCATATTCTGATCCGAAATGGAACTATATTAACAAAGGGGAGTTCTGAGAATAGAAATAAGAAGTAGAGAATCCTAAATTTGGAAGGAGATGCATCACTTACATGTTTTCTTATTCCTTTGGATACACCCAATTTCTCCTATGAAAATCAGAATACTGGATTTCTCTTTAAGAAAAGTCATATTCTGATCGAAAATGGCACTATAATTGACAAGGGGGGAGTTCTGAGAATAGAATAGGATGTAGAGACTCCTAAATGTGGAAGGAGATGTATCATTTACATGTTTTCATAATCCTTTGGACACACCCAATATCTCCTATGAAAAACAGAAAACTGGGACTCTCTTTAGGAAAAGTCACCTTTTTAATCCAAATGAAACTATATTAACAAGGGGGAGTTCTGAGAATAGAAATAGGCAGTAGAGAATCCTAAATTTGGATGGAGATGCATCACTTATATGTTTTCTTATTCCTTTGGATACACCCAATATCTCTTATGAAAATCAGAAAACTGGGACTCTCTTTAAGAAAAGTCATATTCTGATCCCAAATGGCACTATATTGACATGGGGGAGTTCTGAGAATAGAAGTAGGAAGTAGAGACTCCTAAATGTGGAAGGAGATGCATCGTTTACATGTTTTTCGTAATCCTCTGGATACACCCAATCTCTCATATGAAAATCAGAAAACTGGGACTTTCTTTAGGAAAAGTCATATTCTGATCTCAAATGGAACTATATTGACAAGGGGTAGTTCTGAGAGTAGGAATAAGAAGTAGAGAATCCTAAATGTGGAAGGAGATGCATCACTTACATGTTTTCTAATTCTTTTGGATACACCCAATCTCTCCTACGAAAAACAAAAAACTAGGACTCTCTTTAGGAAAAGTCATATCCTGATCCCAAATGAAACTATATTAACAAAGGGGAATTCTGAGAATAGAAATAAGAAGTAGAGAATACTAAATGTGGAAGGAGATGCATCACTTACATGTTTTCTAATTCTTTTGGATACAACCAATCTCTCCTACGAAAAACAGAAAACTAGGACTCTCTTTAGGAAAAGTCATATTCTGATCCCAATGAAACTATATTAACAAAGGGGAATTCTGAGAATAGAAATAAGAAGTAGAGAATCCTAAATTTGGAAGGAGATGCATCACTTACATGTTTTCTTATTCCTTTGGATACACCCAATTTCTCTTATGAAAATCAGAGTTCTGGTTTTCTCTTTAGGAAAAGTCATATTATGATCCAAAATGGCACTATAATTGACAAGGGGGAGTTCTGAGAATAGAAATAGGAAGTAGAGACTCCTAATTGTGGAAGGAGATGCATCATTTACATGTTTTCGTAATCCTATGGATACACCCAATCTCTCATATGAAAATAAGAAAACTGGGACTCTCTTTAGGAAACACCCAATATCGCCTATGAAAAACAGAAAACTGGGACTCTCTTTAGGAAAAGTCACCTTTTTAATCCAAATGAAACTATATTGACAAGGGGGAGTTCTGAGAATAGAAATAGGCAGTAGAGAATCCTAAATTTGGATGGAGATGCATCACTTATATGTTTTTCTTATTCCTTTGGGATACACCCAATATCTCTTATGAAAATCAGAAAACTGGGACTCTCTTTAAGAAAAGTCATATTCTGATCCCAAATGGCACTATATTGACATGGGGGGAGTTCTGAGAATAGAAGTAGGAAGTAGAGACTCCTAAATGTGGAAGGAGATGCATCGTTTACATGTTTTTTCGTAATCCTTTGGATACACCTAATCTCTCATATGAAAATCAGAAAACTAGGGACTCTCTTTAGGAAAGGCATATTTCTGATCCAAATGGACCTATATTGACAAGGGAGTTTCTGAGATAGAATAAGAAGTAGAGATCCTAAATGTGGAAGGAGATGCATCACTTACATGTTTTCTTATTCTTTTGGATACACCCAATCTCTCCTTAAAAAACAAAAAACTGGGACTCTCTTTAGGAAAAGTCATATCTTGATCCCAAATGAAACTATATTATCAAAGTGGAATTCTGAGAATAGAAATAAGAAGTAGAGAATCCTAAATGTGGAAGGAGATGCATCACTTACATGTTTTCTAATTCTTTTGGATACAATCAGTCTCTCCTACGAAAAACAGAAAACTAGGACTCTCTTTAGGAAAAGTCATATTCTGATCCCAAATGAAACTATATTAACAAAGGGGAATTGTGAGAATAGAAATAAGAAGTAGAGAATCCTAAATTTGGAAGGAGATGCATCACTTACATGTTTTCTTATTCCTTCGGATACACCCAATTTCTCTTATGAAAATCAGAGTTCTGGTTTTCTCTTTAGGAAAAGTCATATTTTGATCCAAAATGGCACTATAATTGACAAGGGGGAGTTCTGAGAATAGAAATAGGAAGAAGAGACTCCTAATTGTGGAAGGAGATGCATCATTTACATGTTTTCGTAATCCTATGGATACACCCAATCTCTCATATGAAAATAAGAAAACTGGGACTCTCTTTAGGAAACACCCAATATCTCCTATGAAAAACAGAAAACTGGGACTCTCTTTAGGAAAAGTCACCTTTTTAATCCAAATGAAACTATATTGACAAGGGGGAGTTCTGAGAATAGAAATAGGCAGTAGAGAATCCTAAATTTGGATGGAGATGCATCACTTATATGTTTTCTTATTCCTTTGGATACACCCAATATCTCTTATGAAAATCAGAAAACTGGGACTCTCTTTAAGAAAAGTCATATTCTGATCCCAAATGGCACTATATTGACATGGGGGAGTTCTGAGAATAGAAGTAGGAAGTAGAGACTCCTAAATGTGGAAGGAGATGCATCGTTTACATGTTTTTCGTAATCCTTTGGATACACCTAATCTCTCATATGAAAATCAGAAAACTGGGACTCTCTTTAGGAAAAGTCATATTCTGATCCCAAATGGAACTATATTGACAAGGGGGAGTTCTGAGAATAGAAATAAGAAGTAGAGAATCCTAAATGTGGAAGGAGATGCATCACTTACATGTTTTCTTATTCTTTTGGATACACCCAATCTCTCCTTAAAAAACAGAAAACTAGGACTCTCTTTAGGAAAAGTCATATTCTGATCCCAAATGGAACTATATTGACAAAGGGGAGTTCTGAGAATAGAAATATGAAGTAGAGAATCCTAAATTTGGAAGGAGATGCATAACTTACATGTTTTCTTATTCCTTTGGATACACACAATTTCTCCTATGAAAATCAGAATACTGGTTTTCTCTTTAAGAAAAGTCATATTCTGATCGAAAATGGCACTATAATTGACAAGGGGGAGTTCTGAGAATAGAAATAGGATGTAGAGACTCCTAAATGTGGAAGGAGATGCATCATTTACATGTTTTCGTAATCCTCTGGATACACCCAATCTCTCCTATGAAAAACAGAAAA
>NW_006256863.1:8977-10021 GCF_000478725.1 Eutrema salsugineum
AAAAAATGAAAACTAGGACTCTCTTTAGGAAAAGTCATATTCTGATCCCAAATGGAACTATATTGACAAAGGGGAGTTCTGAGAATAGAAATAGGAAGTAGAGAATCCTAAATTTGGAAGGAGATGAATCACTTACATGTTTTCTTATTCCTTTGGATACACCCAATTTCTCCTATGAAAAACAGAAAACTAGGACTCTCTTTAGGAAAAGTCATATTCTGATCCGAAATGGAACTATATTAACAAAGGGGAGTTCTGAGAATAGAAATAAGAAGTAGAGAATCCTAAATTTGCAAGGAGATGCATCACTTACATGTTTTCTTATTCCTTTGGATACACCCAATTTCTCCTATGAAAATCAGAATACTGGTTTTCTCTTTAAGAAAAGTCATATTCTGATCGAAAATGGCACTATAATTGACAAGGGGGAGTTCTGAGAATAGAAATAGGAAGTAGAGACTCCTAAATGTGGAAGGAGATGTATCATTTACATGTTTTCATAATCCTTTGGACACACCCAATATCTCCTATGAAAAACAGAAAATTGGGACTCTCTTTAGGAAAAGTCATCTTTTTAATCCAAATGAAACTATATTGACAAGGGGGAGTTCTGAGAATAGAAATAGGCAGTAGAGAATCCTAAATTTGGAAGGAGATGCATCACTTCTTTGTTTTCTTATTCCTTTGGATACACCCAATATCTCTTATGAAAATCAGAAAACTAGGACTCTCTTTAAGAAAAGTCATATTCTGATCTCAAATGGCACTATATTGACATAGGGGAGTTCTGAGAATAGAAGTAGGAAGTAGAGACTCCTAAATGTGGAAGGAGATGCATCGTTTACATGTTTTCGTAATCCTTTGGATACACCTAATCTCTCATATGAAAATCAGAAAACTGTGACTCTCTTTAGGAAAAATCATATTCTGATCCCAAATGGAATTATATTGACAAGGGGGAGTTCTGAGAATAGAAATAAGATGTAGAGAATCCTAAATGTGGAAGGAGATGCATCACTTACATGATTTCTTATTCTTTTGGAT
>NW_006256863.1:10121-10947 GCF_000478725.1 Eutrema salsugineum
AAGTCATATTCTGATCCCAAATCGAACTATATTGACAAGGGGTAGTTCTGAGAGTAGGAATAAAAAGTAGAGAATCCTAAATGTGGAAGGAGATGCATCACTTACATGTTTTCTAATTCTTTTGGATACACCCAATCTCTCCTATGAAAAAATGAAAACTAGGACTCTCTTTAGGAAAAGTCATATTCTGATCCCAAATGGAACTATATTGACAAAGGGGAGTTCTAAGAATAGAAATAGGAAGTAGAGAATCCTAAATTTGGAAGGAGATGCATCACTTACATGTTTTCTTATTCTTTTGGATACACCCAATCTCTCCTTAAAAAACAGAAAACTAGGACTCTCTTTAGGAAAAGTCATATTCTGATCCCAAATGGAACTATATTGACAAAGGGGAGTTCTGAGAATAGAAATATGTAGTAGAGAATCCTAAATTTGGAAGGAGATGCATAACTTACATGTTTCCTTATTCCTTTGGATACACACAATTTCTCCTATGAAAATCAGAATACTGGTTTTCTCTTTAAGAAAAGTCATATTCTGATCGAAAATGGCACTATAATTGACAAGGGGGAGTTCTGAGAATAGAAATAGGATGTAGAGACTCCTAAATGTGGAAGGAGATGCATCATTTACATGTTTTCGTAATCCTCTGGATACACCCAATCTCTCATATGAAAATCAGAAAACTGGGACTCTCTTTAGGAAAAGTCATATTCTGATCTCACATGGAACTATATTGACAAGGGTGTAGTTCTGAGAGTAGGAATAAGAAGTAGAGAATCCTACATGTGGAAGGAGATGCATCACTTACATGTTTTCTAAT
>NW_006256863.1:12036-12645 GCF_000478725.1 Eutrema salsugineum
ACTTACATGTTTTCTAATTCCTCTGGATACACCCAATGTATCCTATGAAAAAATGAAAACTAGGACTCTCTTTAGGAAAAGTCATATTCTGATCCCAAATGGAACTATATTGACACAGGGGAGTTCTGAGAATAGACATAGGAAGTCGAGAATCCTAAATTTGGAAGGAGATGAATCACTTACATGTTTTCTTATTCCTTTGGATACACCCAATTTCTCCTATGAAAAACAGAAAACTAGGACTCTCTTTAGGAAAAGTCATATTATGATCCGAAATGGAACTATATTTCCAAAGGGGAGTTCTGAGAATAGAAATAAGAAGTAGAGAATCCTAAATTTGCAAGGAGATGCATCACTTACATGTTTTCTTATTCCTTTGGATACACCCAATTTCTCCTATGAAAATCAGAATACTGGTTTTCTCTTTAAGAAAAGTCATATTTTGATCGAAAATGGCACTATAATTGACAAGGGGGAGTTCTGAGAATAGAAATAGGAAGTAAAGACTCCTAAATGTGGAAGGAGATGTATCATTTACATGTTTTCATAATCCTTTGGACACACCCAATATCTCCTATGAAAAACAGAAAACTGCCCGGTATATACGGC
>NW_006256862.1:0-812 GCF_000478725.1 Eutrema salsugineum
CTGGCATGAGAACAAGAGTTAATTCCTGAGTTTAAGTGATTATATGATTAGGGTGACGAAAGTTGGCTAATCTTATAAGTGTCTATCCTAGTTTCAGAATCATAGAAAATTCTTACCTGAATTTCCTTTGTCATAGATTATGAACCCTAAACCCAACACCGTTTTTCTTATAGTTTTCAATTGATTTTTCAAGCCTCTTTAATTTCACGCTTATTTAGATTCAGTGACAACCAAACAATTGATTTTAGGATCAGTTAGGAGTCCTCAACAGACAAATCCTTGTGAATTCGATCCCTAAGTACTACTGCGTTTGCTATGCACTTGCAGTTTTTTGGATAAAACTTGTATTTGCCCACTGCACCCACATCAAGTTTTTGACCCCGTTGCCGGGGATTTGTCTGGTGTTGATTTGATTTCTTAATCTAATTTCAATTTCTAGATCACAAGATATTCGAGTTCTGCTGGAGCTTTTCAAACGTCTATTTTTATCTTTGCTTTGCTTTCAGCTGCATGACAACGAGGAGAAATCCTGCCAACATTGTACCACCCCTAGATGAGAACGACACACACGAAAAGAACTTCGGAGACTCTGACGAAGAACTCTCAGATGACCGATCCAAATGCCTATCGGAAAATCCGTTAACCGTGATCAAGATGGTCACTACGGAGATGATGATGATCGTGATTCATTCACGAATTATTATCGAGAGGTGTCCATGAGCAGATGACCAGTCACAGTCGGTGGAGCGGGCAATCAACTACGCTAGAACGTGCTGCTGATTAACATATGAGACTAGGACCAGGTCGATCCC
>NW_006256862.1:912-3694 GCF_000478725.1 Eutrema salsugineum
TATGGGGGATACTATGACAACCAAACAATTGATTTTAGGATCAGTTAGGAGTCCTCAACAGACAAATCCTTGTGGATTCGATCCCTAAGTACTACTGCGTTTGCTGTGCACTTGCAGTTTTTTGGGTAAAACTTGTAGTTGCCCACTGCACCCACATCAAGTTTTTGACCCCGTTGCCGGGGATTTGTCTGCTATTGATTTGATTTCTTAATCTAATTTCAATTCTAGACCACAAGATTTTCGAGTTCTGCTGGAGCTTTTCCAACTTCTCTTTTTATCTTTGCTTTGCTCTCAGCTGCATGACAACTAGGAGAAATCCTGCCAACATTGTACCACCCCTAGATGAGATCGACACACACGAAAAGAACTTTGGAGACTCAAGTGAAGAAAGCTCAAGATGGCCGATCCAAATGCCCATCGGGAAAATCCGTTAAACCGTGATCAAGATGGTCACTACGGAGATGATGATGATCGTGATTCCATTCACGAATATGACCGAGAGGCTGTCAGTGAAGTAGATGACCTGCCACAAGTCGATGGAGAGGGAAATCAACTCCCTAGACGTGCTGCTGATAACCAAAGGAGACAAGACCAGGTCGATCCCAAAGAGCTAAGGGATGATGAAAACATTGTTCCACCTAATGGTATAGGAGGAAATCTACCTATACAACTTGTCAATCCTGCGAGAAGACAACCCCGCTATAGACTTATTGCTGATTTTGATGCACCTCACCAACACTTTTAAAATAGATCAGTTATTCAGCTATGGATGTCCCGTCGTAAGAGACAAAAGCTACCTACTGAGGTTACGTAAGCTAAGATGAATTCCGATCTGAAATGCATGATCTTATTCCGGCATGAGAACAAGAGTTAATTCCTGAGTTTAAGTGATTATATGATTAGGGTGATGAAAGTTGGCTAATCTTATAAGTGTCTATCCTGGTTTCAGAATCATAGAAAATCCTTACCTGAATTTCCTATGTCATAGATTATGAACCCTAGAGATGAACCCTAAACCCAACACCGTTTTTCTTACAGTTTTCAATTGATTTTTCAAGCCTCTTGAATTTCGTGCTTATTTAGATTCAGTGACAACCAAACAATTGATTTTAGGATCAGTTAGGAGTCCTCAACAGACAAATCCTTGTGGATTCGATCCCTAAGTACTACTGCGTTTGCTGTGCACTTGCAGTTTTTTGGGTAAAACTTGTAGTTGCCCACTGCACCCACATCAAGTTTTTGACCCCGTTGCCGGGGATTTGTCTGCTATTGATTTGATTTCTTAATCTAATTTCAATTCTAGACCACAAGATTTTCGAGTTCTGCTGGAGCTTTTCCAACTTCTCTTTTTATCTTTGCTTTGCTCTCAGCTGCATGACAACTAGGAGAAATCCTGCCAACATTGTACCACCCCTAGATGAGATCGACACACACGAAAAGAACTTTGGAGACTCAAGTGAAGAAAGCTCAAGATGGCCGATCCAAATGCCCATCGGGAAAATCCGTTAAACCGTGATCAAGATGGTCACTACGGAGATGATGATGATCGTGATTCCATTCACGAATATGACCAAGAGGCTGTCAGTGAAGTAGATGACCTGCCACAAGTCGATGGAGAAGGAAATCAACTCCCTAGACGTGCTGCTGATAACCAAAGGAGACAAGACCAGGTCGATCCCAAAGAGCTAAGGGATGATGAAAACATTGTTCCACCTAATGAAATAGGAGGAAATCGACCTATACAACTTGTCAATCCTGTGAGAAGACAACCCCGGAATAGACTTACTGCTGATTTTGATGCACCTCACCAACACTTTTAAAATAGATCAGTTATTCAGCTATGGATGTCCCGTCGTAAGAGACAAAAGCTACCTACTGAGGTTACGTAAGCTAAGATGAATTCCGATCTGAAATGCATGATCTTATTCCGGCATGAGAACAAGAGTTAATTCCTGAGTTTAAGTGATTATATGATTAGGGTGATGAAAGTTGGCTAATCTTATAAGTGTCTATCCTGGTTTCAGAATCATAGAAAATCCTTACCTGAATTTCCTATGTCATAGATTATGAACCCTAGAGATGAACCCTAAACCCAACACCGTTTTTCTTACAGTTTTCAATTGATTTTTCAAGCCTCTTGAATTTCGTGCTTATTTAGATTCAGTCACAACCAAACAATTGATTTTAGGATCAGTTAGGAGTCCTCAACAGACAAATCCTTGTGGATTCGATCCCTAAGTACTACTGCGTTTGCTGTGCACTTGCAGTTTTTTGGGTAAAACTTGTAGTTGCCCACTGCACCCACATCAAGTTTTTGACCCCGTTGCCGGGGTTTTGTCTGCTGTTGATTTGATTTCTTAAACTAATTTCAATTCTAGACCACAAGATTTTCGAGTTCTGCTGGAGCTTTTTCAACTTCTATTTTTATCTTTGCTTTGCTTTCAGCAGCATGACAACAAGGAGAAATCCTGCCAACATTGTACCACCCCTAGATGAGATCGACACACACGAAAATAACTTCGGAGACTCAGACGAAGAACCCTCAAGATGGCCGATCCAAATGCCTATCGGGAAAATCCGTTAAACCGTGATCAAGATGGTCACTACGGAGATGATGATGATCGTGATTCCATTCACGAATATGACCGAGAGGCTGTCCATAAGCAGATGACCAGCCACAACTCGATGGAGAGGGAAATCAACTCCCTAGACGTGCCACTGATAATCAAATGAGACAAATACCAGGTCGATCCCAAAGAGCTAACGGATGATGAAAACATTG
>NW_006256862.1:6922-9756 GCF_000478725.1 Eutrema salsugineum
TCGAGCTAGACACTGTCCAATCCTGCGAGAAGACCACCCCGCAATAGCCTTATTGCTGATTTTGTGCCCCTCTCCACACTTTTAAATAGATCAGTTATTCAGCTATGGATGTCCCGTCGTAAGAGACGAAAGCTACCTATGGAGGTTACGTAAGCTAAGATGAATTCCGATCTAAAATGCATGATCTTATTCCGGCATCAGAACAAAGAGTTAATTCCTGAGTTTAAGTGATTATATGATTAGGGTGACGAAAGTTGACTAATCTTATAAGTGTCTATCCTAGTTTCAGAATCATAGAAAATCCTTACCTGAATTTCCTATGTCATAGATTATGAACCCTAGAGATAAACCCTAAACCCAACACCGTTTTTCTTATAGTTTTCAATTGATTTTTCAAGCCTCTTTAATTTCGTGCATATTTAGATTCAGTGACAACCAAACAATTGATTTTAGCATCAGTTAGGATTCCTTAACAGACAAATCCTTGTGGATTCGATCCCTAAGTACTACTGCGTTTGCTGTGCACTTGCAGTTTTTTGGTTAAAACTTGTAGTTGCCCACTGCACCCACATCAAGTTTTTGACCCCGTTGCCGGGGACTTGTCTGCTGTTGATTTGATTTCTTAATCTAATTTCAATTCTAGACCACAAGATTTTCGAGTTCTCCTGGAGCTTTTCCAACTTCTATTTTATCTTGCTTTGCTTTCAGCAGCATGACAACAAGGAGAAATCCTGCCAACATTGTACCACCCCTAGATGAGATCAACACACACGAAAAGAACTTCGGAGACTCAGACGAAGAACCCTCAAGATGGCCGATCCAAATGCCTATCGGGAAAATCCGTTAAACCGTGATCAAGATGGTCACTACGGAGATGATGATGATCGTGATTCCATTCACGAATATGACCGAGAGGCTGTCCATGAAGCAGATGACCAGCCACAACTCGATGGAGAGGGAAATCAACTCCCTAGACGTGCCACTGATAACCAAAGGAGACAAGACCAGGTCGATCCCAAAGAGCTAAGGGATGATGAAAACATTGTTCCACCTAATGGAATAGGAGGAAATCTACCTATACAACTTGTCAATCCTGCGAGAAGACAACCCCGCTATAGACTTATTGCTGATTTTGATGCACCTCACCAACACTTTTAAAATAGATCAGTTATTCAGCTATGGATGTCCCGTCGTAAGAGACAAAAGCTACCTACTGAGGTTACGTAAGCTAAGATGAATTCCGATCTGAAATGCATGATCTTATTCCGGCATGAGAACAAGAGTTAATTCCTGAGTTTAAGTGATTATATGATTAGGGTGATGAAAGTTGGCTAATCTTATAAGTGTCTATCTTGGTTTCAGAATCATAGAAAATCCTTACATGAATTTCCTATGTCATAGATTATGAACCCTAGAGATGAACCCTAAACCCAACACCGTTTTTCTTACAGTTTTCAATTGATTTTTCAAGCCTCTTTAATTTCCTGCTTATTTAGATTCAGTGACAACCAAACAATTGATTTTAGCATCAGTTAGGAGTCCTCACCAGACAAATCCTTGTGGATTCGATCCCTAAGTACTACTGCGTTTGCTGTGCACTTGCAGTTTTTGGGTAAAACTTGTAGTTGCCCACTGCACCCACATCAAGTTTTTGACCCCGTTGCCGGGGATTTGTTTGCTGTTGATTTGATTTCTTAATCTAATTTCAATTCTAGACCACAAGATTTTCGAGTTCTGCTGGAGCTTTTCCAACTTCTATTTTTATCCTTGCTTTGCTCTCAGCAGCATGACAACTAGGAGAAATCCTGCAAACATTGTACCACCCCTAATTGAGATCGACACACACGAAAAGAACTTCGGAGACTCAGACGAAGAACCCTCAAGATGGCCGATCCAAATGCCCATCGGGAATATCCGTTAAACCGTGATCAAGATGGTCACTACGGAGATGATGATGATCGTGATTCCATTCACGAATATGACCGAGAGGCTGTCCATAAGCAGATGACCAGCCACAACTCAATGGAGAGGGAAATCAACTCCCTAGACGTGCCACTGATAACCAAAGGAGACAAGACCAGGTCGATCCCAAAGAGCTAAGGGATGATGAAAACATTGTTCCACCTAATGGAATAGGAGGAAATCTACCTATACAACTTGTCAATCCTGCGAGAAGACAACCCCGCAATAGACTTATTGCTGATTTTGATGCACCTCACCAACACTTTTAAAATAGATCAGTTATTCAGCTATGGATGTCCCGTCGTAAGAGACAAAAGCTACCTACTGAGGTTACGTAAGCTAAGATGAATTCCGATCTGAAATGCATGATCTTATTCCGGCATGAGAACAAGAGTTAATTCCTGAGTTTAAGTGATTATATGATTAGGGTGACGAAAGTTGGCTAATCTTATAAGTGTCTATCCTAGTTTCAAAATCATAGAAAATCCTTACCTGAATTTCCTATGTCATAGATTATAAACCCAAGAGATGAACCCTAAACCCAACACTGTTTTTCTTATAGTTTTCAATTAATTTTTCAAGCCTCTTTAATTTCCTGCTTATTTAGATTCAGTGACAACCAAACAATTGATTTTAGCATCAGTTAGGAGTCCTCAACAGACAAATCCTTGTGGATTCGATCTCTAAGTACTACTGCGTTTGCTGTGCACTTGCAGTTTTTTGGGTAAAACTTGTATTTACCCACTGCACCCACATCAAGTTTTTGACCCCGTTGCCGGGGATTTATTTGCTGTTGATTTGATTTCTTAATCTAATTTCAATTCTAGACCACAAGATTTTCGAGTTCTGCTGTAGCTTTTCCAACTTCTATT
>NW_006256862.1:9856-12133 GCF_000478725.1 Eutrema salsugineum
GAAATCCTGCCAACATTGTACACCCCCTAATTAGATCGACACACAGAAAAGACTTCGAGACCTCAGACGAGACCCTCAAGATGGCCGATCCAAATGCCCATCGGGAATATCCGTTAAACCGCGATCAAGATGGTCACTACGGAGATGATGATGATCGTGATCCATTCACGAATATGACCGAGAGGCTGTCCATGAAATAGATGACCAGCCACAAGTCGATGAGAGGGAAATCAACTCCCTAGACGTGCTGCTGATAACCAAAGGAGACAAGACCAGGTCGATCCCAAAGAGCTAAGGGATGATGAAAACATTGTTCCACCTAATGGAATAGGAGGAAATTGACCTATACAACTTGTCAATCCTGCGAGAAGACAACCCCGCAATAGACTTATTGCTGATTTTGATGCACCTCACCAACACTTTTAAAATAGATCAGCTATTCAGCTATGGATGTCCAGTCGTAAGAGACGAAAGCTACCTACGGAGGTTACGTAAGCTAAGATGAATTCCGATCTGAAATGCATGATCTTATTCCGGCATGAGAACAAGAGTTAATTCCTGAGTTTAAGTGATTATATGATTAGGGTGACGAAAGTTGGCTAATCTTATAAGTGTCTATCCTAGTTTCAGAATCATAGAAAATCCTTACCTGAATTTCCTATGTCATAGATTATAAACCCTAGAGATGAACCCTAAACCCAACACTGTTTTTCTTATAGTTTTCAATAGATTTTTCAAGCCTCTTTAATTTCCTGCTAATTTAGATTCAGTGACAACCAAACAATTGATTTTAGCATCAGTTAGGAGTCCTCAACAGACAAATCCTTGTGGATTCGATCTCTAAGTACTACTGCGTTTGCTGTGCACTTGCAGGTTTTTGGGTAAAACTTGTATTTACCCACTGCACCCACATCAAGTTTTTGACCCCGTTGCCGGAGATTTGTTTGCTGTTGATTTGATTTCTTAATCTAATTTCAATTCTAGACCACAAGATTTTCGAGTTCTGCTGTAGCTTTTCCAACTTCTATTTTTATCTTTGCTTTGCTCTCAGCAGCATAACAACTAGGAGAAATCCTGCCAACATTGTACCACCCCTAGATGAGATCGACACACACGAAAAGAACTTCGGAGACTCAGACGAAGAATGCTCAAGATGGCCGATCCAAATGCCCATTGGGAAAATCCGTTAAAATTGTGATCAAGATGGTCACTACGGAGATGATGATGATCGTTATTCCATTCACGAATATGACCGAGAGGCTGTCCATGAAATAGATGACCAGCCACAAGTCGATGAGAGGGAAATCAACTCCCTAGACGTGCTGCTGATAACCAAAGGAGACAAGACCAGGTCGATCCCAAAGAGCTAAGGGATGATGAAAACATTGTTCCACCTAATGGAATAGGAGGAAATTGACCTATACAACTTGTCAATCCTGCGAGAAGACAACCCCGCAATAGACTTATTGCTGATTTTGATGCACCTCACCAACACTTTTAAAATAGATCAGCTATTCAGCTATGGATGTCCAGTCGTAAGAGACGAAAGCTACCTACGGAGGTTACGTAAGCTAAGATGAATTCCGATCTGAAATGCATGATCTTATTCCGGCATGAGAACAAGAGTTAATTCCTGAGTTTAAGTGATTATATGATTAGGGTGACGAAAGTTGGCTAATCTTATAAGTGTATATCCTAGTTTCAGAATCATAGAAAATCCTTACCTGAATTTCCTATGTCATAGATTATAAACCCTAGAGATGAACCCTAAACCCAACACTGTTTTTCTTATAGTTTTCAATTGATTTTTCAAGCCTATTTAATTTCCTGCTTATTTAGATTCAGTGACAACCAAACAATTGATTTTAGCATCAGTTAGGAGTCTTCAACAGACAAATCCTTGTGGATTCGATCTCTAAGTACTACTGCGTTTGCTCTGCACTTGCAGTTTTTTGGGTAAAACTTGTATTTACCCACTGCACCCACATCAAGTTTTTGACCCCGTTGCCGGGGATTTGTTTGCTGTTGATTTGATTTCTTAATCTAATTTCAATTCTAGACGACAAGATTTTCGAGTTCTGCTGTAGCTTTTCCAACTTCTATTTTTATCTTTGCTTTGCTCTCAGCAGCATAACAACTAGGAGAAATCCTGCCAACATTGTACCACCCCTAGATGAGATCGACACACACGAAAAGAACTTCGGAGACTCAGACGAAGAATGCTCAAGATGGCCGATCCCAAATGCCCATTGGGAAAATCCGTTAAAATCGTGATCA
>NW_006256862.1:12886-13722 GCF_000478725.1 Eutrema salsugineum
TCACGAATATGACCGAGAGGCTGTCATGAAGCAGATGACCAGCCACAAGTCGATGAGAGGGAAATCAACTCCCTAGACGTGCTGTTGATAACCAAAGGAGACAAGACCAGGTCGATCCCAAAGAGCTAAGGGATGATGAAAACATTGTTCCACCTAATGGAATAGGAGGAAATTGACCTATACAACTTGTCAATCCTGCGAGAAGACAACCCCGCAATAGACTTATTGCTGATTTTGATGCACCTCACCAACACTTTTAAAATAGATCAGCTATTCAGCTATGGATGTCCAGTCGTAAGAGACGAAAGCTACCTACGGAGGTTACGTAAGCTAAGATGAATTCCGATCTGAAATGCATGATCTTATTCCGGCATGAGAACAAGAGTTAATTCCTGAGTTTAAGTGATTATATGATTAGGGTGACGAAAGTTGACTAATCTTATAAGTGTCTATCCTAGTTTCAGAATCATAGAAAATCCTTACCTGAATTTCCTATGTCATAGATTATGAACCCTAGAGATGATTCCTAAACCCAACACCATTTTTGTTATAGTTTTCAATTGATTTTTCAAGCCTCTTTAATTTCCTGCTTATTTAGATTCAGTGACAACCAAACAATTGATTTTAGCATCAGTTAGGAGTCCTCAACAGACAAATCCTTGTATTCGATCTCTAAGTACTACTGCGTTTGCTGTGCACTTGCAGTTTTTTGGGTAAAACTTGTATTTACCCACTGCACCCACATCAAGTTTTTGACCCCGTTGCCGGGGATTTGTTTGCTGTTGATTTGATTTCTTAATCTAATTTCAATTCTAGATTCGACCGCTTGTTCTCAT
>NW_006256862.1:13822-14567 GCF_000478725.1 Eutrema salsugineum
TCAGCAGCATGACAACTAGGAGAATCCTGCCAACATTGTACCACCCCTAGATGAGATCGACACACACGAAAAGAACTTCGGAGACTCAGACGAAGAATGCTCAAGATGGCCGATCCAAATGCCCATTGGGAAAATCCGTTAAAATTGTGATCAAGATGGTCACTACGGAGATGATGATGATCGTTATTCCATTCACGAATATGACCGAGAGGCTGTCCATGAAATAGATGACCAGCCACAAGTCGATGAGAGGGAAATCAACTCCCTAGACGTGCTGCTGATAACCAAAGGAGACAAGACCAGGTCGATCCCAAAGAGCTAAGGGATGATGAAAACATTGTTCCACCTAATGGAATAGGAGGAAATTGACCTATACAACTTGTCAATCCTGCGAGAAGACAACCCCGCAATAGACTTATTGCTGATTTTGATGCACCTCACCAACACTTTTAAAATAGATCAGCTATTCAGCTATGGATGTCCAGTCGTAAGAGACGAAAGCTACCTACGGAGGTTACGTAAGCTAAGATGAATTCCGATCTGAAATGCATGATCTTATTCCGGCATGAGAACAAGAGTTAATTCCTGAGTTTAAGTGATTATATGATTAGGGTGACGAAAGTTGACTAATCTTATAAGTGTCTATCCTAGTTTCAGAATCATAGAAAATCCTTACCTGAATTTCCTATGTCATAGATTATGAACCCTAGAGATGATTCCTAAACCCAAGCGAATACGGTTTTAC
>NW_006256861.1:0-10204 GCF_000478725.1 Eutrema salsugineum
AGAAGCAGTACATGTCTCGGAGCGGATAAAGGACCAAAGCAACGCGCATCAAAGAACCAGTAGAACGGAGCCCTTGCCGACGTCATCTGAACCCGAACCCTTCATCAAAGTTGGCGATGATAAAGTCACGGTCCCAGAACAGGTCGAATCATTGGATTTGGATTCGTGAGGTGAGAGTTAAGGAAGGCGAGAGACATACATATCAGCCAGACGTCTAAGAGTAGATAAGGTGCTAAGTGTCATGATTTGACACGGTGATAATGCCATGGCCTGAGCTTGGCCGTGGCAAAATATGACAACTCTTGGGATTTGACATGGTCTTGAAGCACGGCCTTGAACAAGACCACGGCATGCAATGAAGATCTTTGACACGCCCATAATGTCATGGTCGGGATTTGACATGGTCTTGAAACACGGCCTGATGTTTGGCCGTGGCAATCACCGAATCATCAACACCTTGCCACGTCCAACATGAAACGGTCCAGATCAAGAACGTGGCAATCCAAGAAGTTTATCACCCAAACCCAGAAAAGAAGAGACGTGGCCACTAGCCATGGTATAAATAAAGCCATGGCAACCTTGATCATGAAGAATCTGTCCAAGAACTTTGACACTGTCAGTTTGCCACGATCTGGCCAAGCATCATCTGACCGTGGCAAACCACACCACTATCCATCAAAGCCGGGTCAGGACCCAGTTTGTCCTGGGCTGACCCGGTCCGCAAGAGACACTATATATGCTTTTTAGGGTTTTTTCCAAGGGGGAGCTTGGTTTTCTCTCTAGTTTTCTTTCCTTTTTAGTGTAAAAACGAGTTTGTTAAGAGATATCTCAAGGATTTAATCAATCTAAGTCTGTTTCTTATCATCTCATCTTCTTATCTTTGCTTCTAATCATGATTAACATCACCTCTTGCAAAGGAAATGGTGTGTTCATCATGATTAGTGAGTAGTCTTCTTTTAAGCTTCTAGGTGTGTAGATTAGGGTGCTTAGATGTAGATTAATGATTGTTTAAGCTTAGATTCTCTTATCCTTTCCTTAGTTAGCTGATCCTAATGCTAGATCTCTCATTATAAGCTTGATCTAGAACTTAGGCATTTCTCCATCCACAAGGTGTTTGATGAAATGCCTGAATGAGCTGACTTAAGGGTTTATGCCTTTTTCATCATGGGAATGATTGTTAAATGCATGAATGACATATTAGAACTGTTTCTTAATGCTCATTGATTCATATTTCACAAATGATGATTTGGTTTGAAAATGGATTAGTGTAGAGGTTAGTGCCTTCATGAGAGGATTAATCTAGATTAGAGTTCTAAGTTAATTGGAATTTGAGATCATGTGATGTTTGCTTTATCTTTCTGTATAAGATTCAGTCTTTCTTAGCTCTTATTTTGATGCACAAAGAGGCTGTCTGGTCATTTTAGACTTGGAACCTTATGCTTGTTGATTGTTTATTCATCTAATGGGAATTAGTCTTGAATTGGTAATTAACAAAGGGATTTTTGTCATGAGAATGAATTAATCTGATTTGGAAGTCTAGACTAAAGAATTGCAAGTGTTGCATTGTTTGCTTAGCATCATGAATTCACATTTAAAGCACCCTGATCAATGATCACATCTAGAGGTTTAGCTTTTTCTTTATTTGAATTTGAGTGTTTGTTTAGTTTCTCTTGCTTGTTTAATTCTTAATTACTGCTTATTCTTGTTTGCTTTATGTTTTTAGATCACCTTGTTACCAACTCATCCGCTTATTAGACTTGAATTAAGATAGCTCCTCATAGTTCTAGTGTCTAGAAACTCTCCATTTGGATTGATACCTCAAGTACTATAATGACATGAGTAGTTGAGGAATTGATGAAGGATTGAAAAATTCCTACTATCAATTTGGCGCCATTGCCAATTGGAGATTCATTCTAGCATTAGGACTTTGGATCTTCTTGAGATCAAGTCATTTTCTTTTGTTTTACTGATTACCTTTCAAGTGCTGTCTTTGTTTTCAGGTGTATGAACACCAGAAGTCAAGCAAGGAGACAAAGAGAAAGAGCTGAGCACATTGAGAGGTTGGGTATGGATCAAGGGCATCAGGCTCATGGTGGTAATGGAAACCACCAGGCTCAGCAAGAGGGTCCAGCACCACGTCCAAGAATAGTTGTGGGAGCTGGTGATGAGGCCAATACTCAGGGTCAGAGATATGGGATTCAAGCTCCTACACCTGAAAACGATTTTGAGATCAAATCTGGCTTGATCAACATGGTGCAATCAAACAGGTTCCATGGCTTGGCAATAGAAGACCCATTAGATCACATTGACAACTTTGATAGAGTTTGTGATCTAACTAAGATGAATGGAGTGAGTGAGGACAGTTTCAAGTTGAGGCTATTCCCTTTTTCTCTAGGAGACAAAGCTCATCAGTGGGAATAGTCTCTACCTCAAGGATCAGTCACAACTTGGGAGCAATGCAAAAGAGAATTTCTAACCAAGTTTTTCTCTTCATCAAGAACAGCAAGGTTAAGAAATGAAATCTCAAGTTTCATTCAGAAGAACCATGAATCATTTTTTGAGGCTTGGGAAAGATTTAGAGGGTATACCATGCAATGCCCTCACCATGGATTCTCAGATTGTCAGCTGCTAAGTACCTTCTACAGAGGTGCTTTACCAAAGGTCAGATTTCTCTTGGACACAGCTTCAAATGGTAATTTTATGACCAAGGAAGTCAATGATGCCATGACCCTAGTGGAGAATGTAGCTCAGAGTGATGAGCTTTATGGATCAGACTTTGAAAGGAATTCAATAGGAGCTGTGAGTGCTGAAAAGGAAAGGACAAGGAAAGACATCAAGTCTCTCAATGAGAAGCTAGACACACTTCTCTTAGCTTCTCATCAGTCAGCCAACTTTGTTAGAGATATGAATCATGTGTTTCAAGATACATTTCAAAGGGAAGACATCACAGCTGAGGTGAACTTTGTAGGTGGCCAACAAGGTTACGAAAAGGGCTTTACCTACTACAAGAATCCCCCAAACCAGAACTTCTATCCTCAAAACACTCAACAACAAGGTTTTGTCTCTCCCCAACAACAAAATCTCCAACAGAACTCAGAGAATAAGGATCAAGAAGTGCAGAACCTGCTACATCAAATCCTCAGAGGTCAAGCAAGTGGTGCCATAGACTTCAACAAGAAAATGGCAGAGATTAACAACAAGGTGGATTGCACTTATTCTGATCTTCTAACTCAACTTTCAACCTTGGCATCCAAAGTCAAGACTCTAGAGAACAACAAGGGCCACTGCAGTTCTCAAGCTCAAAGATCTTTACCAAGGACATCAATTGCACATCAAACAGAATACTGCAATGCAATCCTCTCAAATGATGAGAATCATGCTGCTGTCCAAGAAATTGAGGACCTTCTCCATGGCAATGTCTCAAGTGAAAAATGCCTGACAAAGATGGTGAGAACGCCATCATAGATGAGTTTGAGTTCCTGTTCTGTGATCTCAATGAGGACATTGAGAAAGAAGGTGGGGAGGCAGCTTGTTTTGATATGAAAAAAAATGATTTTAAGATTGCTGAAGGAAAGGATCAGAGAATGGTTCAAGGAAGGACATCTGATGGAATCTCTAGCACTGGCTCAACAAGGGTGAAACCCAAATCTATTCCCAAGCTAGGCAACCAAGGAAAGTTCTCCATCTCATGCTATCTTGGAAATTTGAAAGTGGACAATGCTTTCTGTGATTCTGGATCAAGCATCAGTGTAATGTCTTTAGACATGGTGGAGAGACTAGGGATCAAGAGTCTTAAGCATCACCCCATGTCAATTACCTTTGGAGATTCATCCTCAAAAAAGCCATATGGAATCCTTGAAGACTACCCATTAAAGATTGGTGAATGCACAGTTCCAACTGATTTTGTAGTCATGAAGATGAAAAAGACCAAAGAGCTACCTCTTCTGCTTGGAACTCCATTTCTGAACACCACAGGAGCAAGGATGGACTTTGATACTCAAAGAGTGGTGCTTACTAAGGTAGATGATGAAGTATCTTATCCCCTTAAACCTCCTATTGCTGGATTTTGTGGGGTTATATCTGATGATTCTGATGAGTTGAAACACTGTGAGATGAAGTATGTGGGGAGTATTGGAACTATAGAAGAAGCTCAACCCCTTGCATCTGTTGAGGAGAAGAAAGAATCCTTAGTAAGACCTGATCTTGAGTTTGAAGGAGATTTCTTTAGTGATGATGAAGCTTGCTTGGAATCTTTTTCTCCTACACTAAGTGAGAAGGAGGTCCGCAGCAACAAAAGCAATGGCTCAGGGTGTCAAGACAAGAACCCAACAAGCACCAAATCATTCACTCTTGGGTCCTCTTCTCAAGTCTTAACTCTCACTACATGGAAGTTTGATGGTGGAGCTGTGGAATACAAGGTTAAAGACATTGGAGGATCAAAACCTTTTGCAAAAGTCAGGGCAATCCTCACACAAGAGCTCATAGACAAAGGGTCATCAGGTGTTCAAGAGCTGATGAACAGGGACCTACTGCTTGAATTCATGGACAAGACAAGGAGCATCAAAGCTCCTCCTCTCACTCACTAAGAAAAGAGTATGAAAAGTCAAACTTAGTGACTTAAAACAAAGTGCTCTTGGGAGACACCCCAAGCTTATCCTTTGTAAATATTCTTTTTAATGCTTTCTTTTGCTGTTTTTAGGATGTTTTGATGTGTCTTGTGGAGTGTGTTCAGGTTACAGATGACCTGGTGTTCTTTGGCCTCAAGGAATGGTGGACAAGATGCAAGGAAATGCAAAATTTGGCTAAGTTTACAGTTTGCCACGACCATGAATCACTGCTTGACCCAGGCGTGGCATGAGGCTTTTTCTTGGATGCCAACCTTCGGTGATTGCCATGGAGAGATTTCCACGCCCAGAATTGAACCGTGGCACGTTGAATTTTGAATAGACCACCATTCGGCTTTTGCCACGGGAGGAATGCCACGAGTAGACTCAAGGCGTGGCAACATGTTTTAAGGCAGCAGAACCTTCGACTTTTGCCATGGTCTCTTTGCCACGGTCACATCCAAGCCGTGGCAATGTGATAGAGGATGAACAAAAGAATGCCACGGGCTGTCCATAGGAGCTTCCAGACCGTGGCAACAGGGGGTGGCAAGAGGAACAATGCACAAAAACGAGCTCCAGCCCTCACTACAAGCACGTTCAGATCAGTGCAAGGAACAGCATCAAAACTAGGACACCTCCAGTGATGTTTAGCTTCCTGAGATTCACAATTCCACTACTCCCTTCCATCAAAAACAAATCTGGTAACATCTCAAACTCCTTGTACATATGCATCTAGTTTTTTATTTCTCATTTTGCATCTTTCTTGCTTTTGCCTTTCACTCCTCTCTTATGCTTTTATAACACAAGGGACTGTGTTATTTAAGTGTGGGGGAGGGATTTCATGTTTACTAATCATGTTTTTTTTGTTCTTATTTTCTTTTTTTTTGCATCTTGAGTCTCATTTGATCATGCATCTCATCTAAGTGCATATAAAAACCAAAACAAAATAAAAAAAAAAATCAGAAAAATTTTCACAAAAATGTTCATTCTAGTTGCATCATATAGGTTGCATCTTGCAGGGAGTAATGATAGGTTTTCCTAGAGAGTACACCACTTTGAGAATTTTGATTAAATATGCTTTTGAAATGACTTCTATGCTTGCAAGGCTTGAAATGATCTGAATCTGAGAAGCAAGTTTGAATTGAACTCAACTCTAATAAGTGAAAACCCTGAACTTGACTTGAAATTATCATTTGGTGCATTGTTTGAATAAATACCAATACACATATTTGAGCTAGAATCCTGTTTTTACCACCCTCTTCCTTAGCTCAAATAGCTGAATCTGCATAATAGATCAGTTTTCCTCACCCTGAACCCATCCTTCTTTCAAGCCAATTGTTTGTGTGTGATTGAGAGGCCACCTTGGACCAAACTTAGCAGAAAGTGTTAGGTTTCGGGCGACAAGGGCAAGTCTCATTGTGTGTTAAGTTCCATCATCAAGGAGCTGAGAGATTTGACAAGAATTGAGTGTGGGAGAATACTTGTTGGTGAGTGGAAAAAGGAGAGATGAGTGGAAATAAAAGGAGAATGGTGAGAACTAGGGGATAGAAAAATAAAAGAAATCAGTCTTGGAAGTTTTGAGTCAAAGAAAGTGAACTCTAGTGTTTTGGAAAGAAAGAGTCTAGCCTCTAAGTGAAAGAAAAAAATAAAAGAAGCCAAAGAGCTCAAATGTTCTAAAAAAGAAAGAAAAAGAGGCTAGAGGTTACAAAGAAAGTGAAAAAGAGCTGTGTAAAGTTTGAACTCCAAGACTTGTGTATGAAAAGGAAAAGAGAATCCCCTAGTGAGAGAAGAATGAGTGTGAAAAGTAAGCAAGTGAGGAAACTTTGAGTAGAGTGTGGGGTGGGATGAGTCCTTGCCCTTGTATGCATAGGTTGCCTTTTACCATTAGCATTCTGCCAAAGTTTGGTCATTCATAGAGAGATCCTTTTGCTGCATTGAACCCACTCAGGCATTGATGAGATCATTTTAGTCTCATAACCTCACCCTAGCCAAACTCTGTTTGTTTAAACAATGCATCATTTGGTCCACTTGGTAAAAAGCTTAATGAATGTTAAATAGTTGAGGAATAGGAGAACTTGTGGAGATTACTGTTGAGTTGATACACCAAAAGTATGGTTTTGCATTGCATATTGAGCATGAACTTGAATTCTCTTAGTGGATACTTCTCTCAAAGGAAATATGAACTCCCATGCATTCAACCTCTCTCTCTCATTTGCTCTTGTTTGCTTTAGGACAAGCAAAGGACAAGTGTGGGGGAGTTGATATACTCACATTTTGTCATGTTTAGGATTGTATTTTTGTCCCAAATATTGAGTATCATGCATACATTTAGGTAGTTTTACATATATTTGTCTTTGCTTTTGTCTTTAGTTAAGAATTGCATTAGGTCCTAGAGAGTTTGCACTTTTGGAGTGTTTACAGGTCATTTGGAGCTAATTGGGAGCAATTGGGACAAAAGACATGGAGAGACCATCACCTTATGTGCATCAGACTTGGACAAGTGTTATGGAGCCGACGATCTCTCAATTTTATCACCAGAGAAGGAGGGCGTTCACAAGGATTCAGCCTCCGGAGTCTTCATAAAGAATCAAGAGACTCTAGTGTAGTTTCCAGAACACTTTAGATCGTCCTATTTGGAGTTTTGAGCTGAAAGTTACGGCGATAAGAAGCAGTACATGTCTCGGAGCGGATAAAGGACCAAAGCAACGCGCATCAAAGAACCGGTGGAACGGAGCCCTTTCCGACGTCATCTGAACCCGAACCCTTCATAAAAGTTGGAGATGATAGAGTCACGGTCCCAGAAAAGGTCGAATCATTGGATTTGGATTCGTGAGATGGGAGTTAAGGAAGGCGAGAGACATACATATCAGCCAGACGTCTAAAAGTGGATAAGGTGCTAAGTGTCATGATTTGACACGGTGATAATGCCACGGCCTGATCTTGGCCGTAGCATAATATGAAAACTCTTGAGATTTGACATGGTCTTGAAGCACGGCCTTGGACCTGACCACGACAAGCAATGAAGATCTTTGACACGCCCATAATGTCATGGTCGGGATTTGACATGGTCTTGAAGCACAGCCTGATGTTTGGCCGTGGCAATCACCGAATCATCAACACCTTGCCACGCCCAACATGAAACGGTCCAGATCAAGAACGTGGCAATCCAAGAAGTTCATCACCCAAACCCAGAAAAGAAGAGACGTGGCCACTAGACATGGTATAAATAAAGCCATGCAACCTTGATCATGAAGAATCTGTCCAAGAACTTTAACACTGTCAGTTTTCCATGGTCTGGCCAAGCATCATCTGACCGTAGCAAACCACACCACTATCAATCAAATCCGGGTCAGGACCCAGTTTGTCCTGGGCTGACCCGGTCCGCAAGAGACACTATATATGCTTTTTAGGGTTTTTTCCAAGGGGGAGCTTGGTTTTCTCTCTAGTTTTCTTTCCTTTTTAGTGTAAAAACGAGTTTGTTAAGAGATATCTCAAGGATTTAATCAATCTAAGTCTGTTTCTTATCATCTCATCTTCTTATCATTGCTTCTAATCATGATTAACATCACCTCTTGCAAAGGAAATGGTGTGTTCATCATGATTAGTGAGTAGTCTTCTTTTAAGCTTCTAGGTGTGTAGATTAGGGTGCTTAGATGTAGAATAATGGTTGTTTAAGCTTAGATTCACTTATCAATTCCTTAGTTAGCTGATCCTAATGCTAGATCTCTCATTATAAGCTTGATCTAGAACTTAGGCATTTCTCCATCCACAAGGTGTTTGATGAAATGCTTGAATGAGCTAACTTAAGGGTTTATGCCTTTTTCATCATGGGAATGATTGTTAAATGCATGAATGACATATTAGAACTGTTTCTTAATGCTCATTGATTCATATTTCACAAATGATGATTTGGTTTGAAAATGGATTAGTGTAGAGGTTAGTGCCTTCATGAGAGGATTAATCTAGATTAGAGTTCTATGTTAATTGGAATTTGAGATCATGTGATGTTTGCTTTATCTTTCTGTATAAGATTCAGTCTTTCTTAGCTCTTATTTTGATGCACAAAGAGGCTGTCTGGTCATTTTAGACTTGGAACCTTATGCTTGTTGATTGTATATTCATCTAATGGGAATTAGTCTTGAACTGGTAATTAACAAAGGGATTTTGTCATGAGAATGAATTAATCTGATTTGGAAGTCTAGACTAAAGAATTGCAAGTGTTGCATTGTTTGCTTAGCATCATGAATTCACATTTAAAGCACCCTGATCAATGATCACATCTAGAGGTTTAGCTTTCTCTTTATTTGAATTTGAGTGTTTGTTTAGTTTCTCTTGCTTGTTTAATTCTTAATTACTGCTTGTTCTTGTTTGCTTTATGTTTTTAGATCACCTTGTTACCAACTCATCTGCTTATTAGACTTGAATTAAGATAGCTCCTCATAGTTCTAGTGTCTAGAATCTCTCCATTTGGATTGATACCTCAAGTGCTACAATGACATGAGTAGTTGAGGAATTGATCAAGGATTGAAAAATTCCTACTATCATTGAGGGGTGGCTCCAGCAACCCAGAAAGGGCGGGTCAGTACCCAGTTTGTCCGGGGATGACCCGGCCCAATGCCTTTTCTATAAATAGTTTTTAGAGACTAAAACCCTAGTTAGCCTTTATCTAATCTTTGATCTTATCTTCTAATTTGTTTTCTCTTTGTTTTTCTCTCCTTCTTAGTGTAAAAACGAGTTTGATCAAGAGATATCCAGCAGATTTAATAATCTTAAGGCTGTTTCTTATCATCTCATCATCTCATCTCTGCTTCTAATCATGATTAACATCACCTCTTGCAAAGGAAATGGTGTGTTCTTCATGATTAGTGAGTAGTCATCTTTTAAGCTTCTAGGTATGTAGATTAGGGTGCTTAGATGTTTGATTTGTGATGTTTAGGGTCTAGATTATCATTTCCATTCATTAGTTAGCTGCTCTTAATGCTAGATCTTTGCATATCACTCTGATCTAGACCTTAGTCATTTCTCCACCCACAAGGTGTTTGATGAAATGTTTGAATGAGCTAAGCTAAGGGTTTATGCCTTTTCATCATGGGAATGATTTGTTAAATGCATGAATGACATATTAGAACTGTTTCTTAATGCTCACTGATTCATATTTCACAAATGATGATTTGGTTTGAAAATTGATTAGTCTAGAGGCTAATGCCTTCATGAGAGTGATGTGTTCGTGTCAACTACGTGAGGGAACAAGTTTTACCCTTAACAAAACAAATGAAAGCCGCAAGTGCACAGCTAATCAGTTGTAGTATTTAGGGATCGAATCCACAGAGATTTGTGTGCCCTGGTATTCTTCTACGGTTTTTAACTTTATGTCTAGACTAAATTGGTTTTAAAGGTTGGTTGTTTTTCTTGCGAATTAAACTAAAACAAAAGAAAGCAAATAAATCTATCCTAAAAAGCAGGTAAGAAAATCGAATGGAATGCAATTAGAATAGGCAAATATCGAATGAAAGGCTAATAGGGCAAGTAAGATATCGCATGAAAGGTAAATAAAGCAAGTAAATAATGAACTAAGAAAATTGAAATGCAGGTCTAAAAAG
>NW_006256860.1:0-1371 GCF_000478725.1 Eutrema salsugineum
AGGAGAGTTTTGGTGTAGCCAAAGGAATAAGAAACAAGTAAATGATGCATATCCTTCCACATTTAGGACTCTCTACTTCTTCTTTGTAAGCTCAAAACTCCCTCTTGTCAATATAGTACCATTTTGGATCAAAATTTGACTTTTCTTAAAGAGAGTCTCAGTTTTCTGATTTTCGGAGGAGAGTTTTGGTGTAGCTAAAGGAATAAGAAACAAGTAAATGATGCATATCCTTCCACATTTAGGACTCTCTACTTCTTATTTGTAAGCTCATAACTGCCGCTTGTCAATATAGTACCATTTTGGATCAGAATATGACTTTTCTTAAACAGCGTCCCAGTTTTCTGATTTTGGTAGGAGAGTTTTGGTGTAGCTAAAGGAATAAGAAACAAGTAAATGATGCATATCCTTCCACATTTAAGACTCTCTACTTCTTCTTTGTAAGCTCAAAACTCCCTCTTGTCAATATAGTACCATTTTGGATCAAAATATGACTTTTCTTAAACAGCGTCCCAGTTTTCTGATTTTTGTAGGGAGAGTTTTGGTGTAGCTAAAGGAATAAGAAACAAGTAAATGATGTATCTCTATCCACATTTAGGACTCTCTACTTCTTCTTTGTAATATCAGACTGCCTTTTGTCTATATAGTACCATTTGTATCAGAATATGACTTTTCTTAAACAGAGTCCCAGTTTTCTGATATTCGTAGGAGAGTTTTGGTGTAGCTAAAGGAATAAGAAAACAAGTAAATGATGCATATCCTTCCACATTTAGGACTCTCTACTTCTTATTTGTAAGCTCAAAACTCCTTCTTGTCAATATAGTACCATTTTGGATCAGAATACAACTTTACTTAAACACAGTCCCAGTTTTCTAATTTTCGTAGGAGAGTTTTGGTGTACCTAAAGGAATACGAAAACAAGTAAATGATGCATCTCTTTCCACATTTAGGGCTCTCTACTTCTTATTTGTAAGCTCATAACTGCCGCTTGTCAATATAGTACCATTTTGGATCAGAATATGACTTTTCTTAAACAGCGTCCCAGTTTTCTGATTTTGGTAGGAGAGTTTTGGTGTAGCTAAAGGAATAAGAAACAAGTAAATGATGCATATCCTTCCACATTTAGGACTCTCTACTTCTTCTTTGTAAGCTCAAAACTCCCTCTTGTCAATATAGTACCATTTTGGATCAAAATATGACTTTTCTTAAAGAGAGTCCCAGTTTTCTGATTTTCGGAGAAGAGTTTTGGTGTAGCTAAAGGAATAAGAAAACAAGTAAATGATGCATATCCTTCCACATTTAGGACTCTCTACTTCTTCTTTGTAAGCTCAAAACTCCCTTTTGTCAATATAGTACCAGTTTGGATCAGAATAC
>NW_006256860.1:1471-8148 GCF_000478725.1 Eutrema salsugineum
ACTGGGTACCGGTTCAATATAGTACCATTTTGGATCAGAATATGACTTTTCTTAAACAGAGTCCCAGTTTTCTGATTTTCGTAAGACAGTTTTGGTGTAGCTAAAGGAATAAGAAAACAAGTAAATGATGCATTCCACATTTAGGACTCTCTACTTCTTCCTTGTAAGCTCAAAACCCTCTTGTCAATATAGTACCATTTTGGATCAGAATATAACTTTTCTTAAACAGAGTCCCAGTTTTCTGATTTTCGTAGGAGAGTTTTGGTGTAGCTAAAGGAATAAGAAAACAAGTAAATGATGTATCTCTTTCCACATTTAGGACTCTCTACTTCTTATTTGTAAGCTCATAACTGCCGCTTGTCAATATAGTACCATTTTGAATCAGAATATGACTTTTCTTAAACAGCGTCCCAGTTTTCTGATTTTGGTAGGAGAGTTTTGGTGTAGCCAAAGGAATAAGAAACAAGTAAATGATGCATATCCTTCCACATTTAGGACTCTCTACTTCTTCTTTGTAAGCTCAAAACTCCCTCTTGTCAATATAGTACCATTTTGGATCAAAATATGACTTTTCTTAAAGAGAGTCTCAGTTTTCTGATTTTCGGAGGAGAGTTTTGGTGTAGCTAAAGGAATAAGAAACAAGTAAATGATGCATATCCTTCCACATTTAGGACTCTCTACTTCTTATTTGTAAGCTCATAACTGCCGCTTGTCAATATAGTACCATTTTGGATCAGAATATGACTTTTCTTAAACAGCGTCCCAGTTTTCTGATTTTGGTAGGAGAGTTTTGGTGTAGCTAAAGGAATAAGAAACAAGTAAATGATGTATCTCTTTCCACATTTAGGACTCTCTACTTCTTCTTTGTAATCTCAGAACTCCCTTTTGTCAATATAGTGCCATTTTGTATCAGAATATGACTTTTCTTAAACAGAGTCCCAGTTTTCTGATATTCCTAGGAGAGTTTGGGTGTAGCTAAAGGAATAAGAAAACAAGTAAATGATGCATATCCTTCCACATTTAGGACTCTCTACTTCTTATTTGTAAGCTCAAAACTCCTTCTTGTCAATATAGTACCATTTTGGATCAGAATACAACTTTACTTAAACAGAGTCCCAGTTTTCTGATTTTCGTAGGAGAGTTTTGGTGTAGCTAAAGGAATAAGAAAACAAGTAAATGATGTATCTCTTTCCACATTTAGGACTCTCTACTTCTTATTTGTAAGCTCATAACTGCTTCTTGTCAATATAGTACCATTTAGGATCGAATATGACTTTTCTTAAACAGAGTCCCAGTTTTCTGATTTTCGTAAGAGAGTTTTGGTGTAGCTAAAGGAATAAGAAAACAAGTAAATGATGCATTCCACATTTAGGACTCTCTACTTCTTCCTTGTAAGCTCAAAACCCTCTTGTCAATATAATACCATTTTGGATCAGAATATAACTTTTCTTAAATAGAGTCCCAGTTTTCTGATTTTTGTAGGAGAGTTTTGGTGTAGCTAAAGGAATAAGAAAACAAGTAAATGATGCATCTCTTTCCACATTTAGGACTCTCTACTTCTTATTTGTCAGCTCATAACTGCCGCTTGTCAATATAGTACCATTTTGGATCAGAATATGACTTTTCTTAAACAGCGTCCCAGTTTTCTGATTTTGGTAGGAGAGTTTTGGTGTAGCTAAAGGAATAAGAAACAAGTAATGATGTATCTCTTTCCACATTTAGGACTCTCTACTTCTTCTTTGTAAGCTCAGAACTCCCTTTTGTCAATATAGTGCCATTTTGTATCAGAATATGACTTTTCTTAAACAGAGTCCCAGTTTTCTGATATTCGTAGGAGAGTTTTGGTGTAGCTAAAGGAATAAGAAATCAAGTAAATGATGCATATCCTTCCACATTTAGGACTCTCTACTTCTTATTTGTAAGCTCAAAACTCCTTCTTGTCAATATAGTACCATTTTGGATCAGAATACAACTTTACTTAAAACAGAGTCCCAGTTTTCTGATATTCGTAGGAGAGTTTTGGTGTAGCTAAAGGAATAAGAAAACAAGTAAATGATGCATATCCTTCCACATTTAGGACTCTCTACTTCTTATTTGTAAGCTCAAAACTCCTTCTTGTCAATATAGTACCATTTTGGATCAGAATACAACTTTACTTAAACAGAGTCCCAGTTTTCTGATTTTCGTAGTAGAGTTTTGGTGTACCTAAAGGAATACGAAAACAAGTAAATGATGCATATCCTTCCACATTTAGGGCTCTCTACTTCTTATTTGTAAGCTCAAAACTCCTTCTTGTCAATATAGTACCATTTTGTATCAGAATACAACTTTACTTAAAACAGAGTCCCAGTTTTCTGATTTTGGTAGGAGAGTTTTGGTGTAGCTAAAGGAATACGAAAACAAGTAAATGATGCATCTCTTTCCACATTTAGGACTCTCAACTTCTTATTTGTAAGCTCAAAACTCCCGATTGTCAATATAGTGCCATTTTGGATCAGAATATGACTTTTCTTAAACAGCGTCCCAGTTTTCTGATTTTCGGAGGAGAGTTTTGGTCTAGCTAAAGGAATAAGAAACAAGTAAATGATGCATATCCTTCCACATTTAGGACTCTCTACTTCTTCTTTGTAAGCTCAAAACTCCCTCTTGTCAATATAGTACCATTTTGGATCTAAATATGACTTTTCTTAAACAAAGTCCCAGTTTTCTGATTTTCGGAGGAGAGTTTTGGTGTAGCTAAAGGAATAAGAAAACAAGTAAATGACGCATATCCTTCCACATTTAGGACTCTCTACTTCTTCTTTGTAAGCTCAAAACTCCCTCTTGTCAATATTGTACCAGTTTGGATCAAAATACAACTTTACTTAAACAGAGTCCCAGTTTTGTGATTTTCGGAGGAGAGTTTTGGTGTAGCTAAAGGAATAAGAAAACAAGTAAATGATGCATATCCTTCCACATTTAGGACTCTCTACTTCTTCTTTGTAAGCTCAAAACTCCCTCTTGTCAATATAGTACCATTTTGGATCAGAATATGACTTTTCTTAAACAGAGTCCCAGTTTTCTGATTTTCGTAAGAGAGTTTTGGTGTAGCTAAAGGAATAAGAAAACAAGTAAATGATGCATTCCACATTTAGGACTCTCTACTTCTTCCTTGTAAGCTCAAAACCCTCTTGTCAATATAGTACCATTTTGGATCAGAATATAACTTTTCTTAAATAGAGTCCCAGTTTTCTGATTTTCGTAGGAGAGTTTTGGTGTAGCTAAAGGAATAAGAAAACAAGTAAATGATGTATCTCTTTCCACATTTAGGACTCTCTACTTCTTATTTGTAAGCTCATAACTGCCGCTTGTCAATATAGTACCATTTTGAATCAGAATATGACTTTTCTTAAACAGCGTCCCAGTTTTCTGATTTTGGTAGGAGAGTTTTGGTGTAGCCAAAGGAATAAGAAACAAGTAAATGATGCATATCCTTCCACATTTAGGACTTTCTACTTCTTCTTTGTAAGCTCAAAACTCCCTCTTGTCAATATAGTACCATTTTGGATCAAAATATGACTTTTCTTAAAGAGAGTCTCAGTTTTCTGATTTTCGGAGGAGAGTTTTGGTGTAGCTAAAGGAATAAGAAACAAGTAAATGATGCATATCCTTCCACATTTAGGGCTCTTTACTTCTTACTTGTAAGCTCATAACTGCCGCTTGTCAATATAGTACCATTTTGGATTAGAATATGACTTTTCTTAAACAGCGTCCCAGTTTTCTGATTTTGGTCGGAGAGTTTTGGTGAGCTAAAGGAATAAGAAACAAGTAATGATGTATCTCTTTCCAAATTTAGGACTATCTACTTCTTCTTGTAAGCTCAGAACTCCACTTCGGTTTGGCATTAGAGTTCCATTTGGCATCAGAATATAAATTTCTTAAACAGAGTCCCAGTTTTCTGATATTCGTAGGAGAGTTTTGGTGCAGCTAAAGGAATAAGAAAACAAGTAAATGATGCATATCCTTTCACATTTAGGACTCTGTACTTCTTATTTGTAAGCTCAAAACTCCTGCTTGTCAATATAGTACCATCAGGATCAGAATACAACTTTACTTAAACAGAGTCCCAGTTTTCTGATTTTCGTAGGAGAGTTTTGGTGTAGCTAAAGGAATAAGAAAACAAGTAAATGATGCATCTTCTTTCCCACATTTTAGGACTCTCAACTTCTTGATTTGTAAGCATCATAACCTGCCCGCTTGTATATATAAAACCATTTTGGATCAGAATATGGACTTTTCTTAAACAGCGTCCCAGTTTTCTGATTTTGGTAGGAGAGTTTTGGTGTAGCTAAAGGAATAAGAAACAAGTAAATGATGCATATCCTTCCACATTTAGGACTCTCTACTTCTTCTTTGTAAGCTCAAAACTCCCTCTTGTCAATATAGTACCATTTTGGATCAAAATATGACTTTTCTTAAAGAAAGTCCCAGTTTTCTGATTTTCGGAGGAGAGTTTTGGTGTAGCTAAAGGAATAAGAAAACAAGTAAATGATGCATCTCTTTCCACATTTAGGACTCTCTACTTCTTATTTGTAAGCTCATAACTGCCGCTTGTCAATATAGTACCATTTTGGCTACAGAAATGCTGTTTTCTTAAACAGCGTCCCAGTTTTTTGATTTTCGTAAGAGAGTTTTGGTGTAGCTAAAGGAATAAGAAAACAAGTAAATGATGCATTCCACATTTAGGACTCTCTACTTCTTCCTTGTAAGCTCAAAACCCTCTTGTCAATATAGTACCATTTTGGATCAGAATATAACTTTTCTTAAATAGAGTCCCAGTTTTCTGATTTTCTTAGGAGAGTTTTGGTGTAGCTAAAGGAATAAGAAAACAAGTAAATGATGTATCTCTTTCCACATTAAGGACTCTCTACTTCTTATTTGTAAGCTCATAACTGCCGCTTGTCAATATAGTACCATTTTGGATCAGAATATGACTTTTCTTAAACAGCGTCCCAGTTTTCTGATTTCGGTAGGAGAGTTTTGGTGTAGCTAAAGGAATAAGAAACAAGTAAATGATGCATATCCTTCCACATTTAAGACTCTCTACTTCTTCTTTGTAAGCTCAAAACTCCCTCTTGTCAATATAGTACCATTTTGGATCAAAATATGACTTTTCTTAAACAGCGTCCCAGTTTTCTGATTTTGGTAGGAGAGTTTTGGTGTAGCTAAAGGAATAAGAAACAAGGAAATGATGTATCTCTCTTCACATTTAGGACTCTCTACTTCTTCTTTGTAATCGTCAGAACTCCCTTTTGTCAATATAGTGCCATTTTGTATCAGAATATGACTTTTCTTAAACAGAGTCCCAGTTTTCTGATATTCGTAGGAGAGTTTTGGTGTAGCTAAAGGAATAAGAAAACAAGTAAATGATGCATATCCTTCCACATTTAGGACTCTCTACTTCTTATTTGTAAGCTCAAACATCCTTCTTGTCAATATAGTACCATTTTGGATCAGAATATGACTTTTCTTAAACAGAGTCCCAGTTTTCTGATTTTCGTAAGAGAATTTTGGTGTAGCGAAAGGAATAAGAAAACAAGTAAGTGATGCATTCCACATTTAGGACTCTCTACTTCTTCTTTGTAAGCTCAACACCCTCTTGTCAATATAGTACCATTTTGGATCAGAATATAACTTTTCTTAAATAGAGTCCCAGTTTTCTGATTTTCGTAGGAGAGTTTTGGTGTACCTAAAGGAATACGAAAACAAGTAAATGATGCATCTCTTTCCACATTTAGGGCTCTCTACTTCTTATTTGTAAGCTCATAACTGCCGCTTGTCAATATAGTACCATTTTGGATCAGAATATGACTTTTCTTAAACAGCGTCCCAGTTTTCTGATTTTGGTAGGAGAGTTTTGGTGTAGCTAAAGGAATAAGAAACAAGTAAATGATGCATATCCTTCCACATTTAGGACTCTCTACTTCTTCTTTGTAAGCTCAAAACTCCCTCTTGTCAATATAGTACCATTTTGGATCAAAATATGACTTTTCTTAAAGAGAGTCCCAGTTTTCTGATTTTCGGAGGAGAGTTTTGGTGTAGCTAAAGGAATAAGAAAACAAGTAAATGATGCATATCCTTCCACATTTAGGACTCTCTACTTCTTCTTTGTAAGCTCAAAACTCCCTCTTGTCAATATAGTACCAGTTTGGATCAGAATACAACTTTACTTAAACAGAGTCCCAGTTTTGTGATTTTCGGAGGAGAGTTTTGGTGTAGCTAAAGGAATAAGAAAACAAGTAAATGATGCATATCCTTCCACATTTAGGACTCTCTACTTCTTCTTTGTAAGCTCAAAACTCCCTCTTGTCAATATAGTACCATTTTGGATCAGAATATGACTTTTCTTAAACAGAGTCCCAGTTTTCTGATTTTCGTAAGAGAGTTTTGGTGTAGCTAAAGGAATAAGAAAACAAGTAAATGATGCATTCCACATTTAGGACTCTCTACTTCTTCATTGTAAGCTCAAAACCCTCTTGTCAATATAGTAACATTTTGGATCAGAATATAACTTTTCTTAAATAGAGTCCCAGTTTTCTGATTTTCGTAGGAGAGTTTTGGTGTAGCTAAAGGAATAAGAAAACAAGTAAATGATGTATCTCTTTCCACATTTAGGACTCTCTACTCTTATTGTAAGC
>NW_006256860.1:8248-10377 GCF_000478725.1 Eutrema salsugineum
TTTTCTTAACAGAGTCCCAGTTTTCTGATATTCATAGGAGAGTTTTGGTGTAGCTAAAGGAATAAGAAAACAAGTAAATGACGCATATCCTTCCACATTTAGGACTCTCTACTTCTTCTTTGTAAGCTCAAAACTCCCTCTTGTCAATATTGTACCAGTTTGGATCAGAATACAACTTTACTTAAACAGAGTCCCAGTTTTGTGATATTCGGAGGAGAGTTTTGGTGTAGCTAAAGGAATAAGAAAACAAGTAAATGATGCATATCCTTCCACATTAGGACTCTCTACTTCTTATTTGTAAGCTCAAAACTCCTCCTTGTCAATATAGTACCATTTTGGATCAGAATACAACTTTACTTAAACAGAGTCCCAGTTTTCTGATATTCCTAGGAGAGTTTTGGTGTAGCTAAAGGAATAAGAAAACAAGTAAATGATGCATATCCTTCCACATTTAGGACTCTCTACTTCTTATTTGTAAGCTCAAAACTCCTTCTTGTCAATATAGTACCATTTTGGATCAGAATACAACTTTACTTAAACAGAGTCCCAGTTTTCTGATTTTCGTAGTAGAGTTTTGGTGTACCTAAAGGAATACGAAAACAAGTAAATGATGCATATCCTTCCACATTTAGGGCTCTCTACTTCTTATTTGTAAGCTCAAAACTCCTTCTTGTCAATATAGTACCATTTGTATCAGAATACAACTTTACTTAAAACAGAGTCCCAGTTTTCTGATTTTGGTAGGAGAGTTTTGGTGTAGCTAAAGGAATACGAAAACAAGTAAATGATGCATCTCTTTCCACATTTAGGACTCTCTACTTCTTCTTTGTAAGCTCAAAACTCCCTCTTGTCAATATAGTACCATTTTGGATCCGAATATGACTTTTCTTAAACAGAGTCCCAGTTTTCTGATTTTTGTAAGAGAGTTTTGGTGTAGCTAAAGGAATAAGAAAACAAGTAAATGATGCATTCCACATTTAGGACTCTCTACTTCTTCCTTGTAAGCTCAAAACCCTCTTGTCAATATAATACCATTTTGGATCAGAATATAACTTTTCTTAAATAGAGTCCCTGTTTTCTGATTTTGGTAGGAGAGTTTTGGTGTAGCTAAAGGAATAAGAAAACAAGTAAATGATGCATCTCTTTCCACATTTAGGACTCTCTACTTCTTATTTGTCAGCTCATAAACTGCCGCTTGTCAATATAGTACCATTTTGGATCAGAATATGACTTTTCTTAAACAGCGTCCCAGTTTTCTGATTTTGGTAGGAGAGTTTTGGTGTAGCTAAAGGAATAAGAAACAAGTAATGATGTATCTCTTTCCACATTTAGAACTCTCTACTTCTTCTTTGTAAGCTCAGAACTCCCTTTTGTCAATATAGTGCCATTTTGTATCAGAATATGACTTTTCTTAAACAGAGTCCCAGTTTTCTGATATTCGTAGGAGAGTTTTGGTGTAGCTAAAGGAATAAGAAATCAAGTAAATGATGCATATCCTTCCACATTTAGGACTCTCTACTTCTTATTTGTAAGCTCAAAACTCCTTCTTGTCAATATAGTACCATTTTGGATCAGAATACAACTTTACTTAAAACAGAGTCCCAGTTTTCTGATTTTCGTAGGAGAGTTTTGGTGTAGCTAAAGGAATACAAAAACAAGTAAATGATGCATCTCTTTCCACATTTTGGACTCTCAACTTCTTATTTGTAAGCTCATAACTGCCGCTTGTCAATATAGTACCATTTTGGATCAGAATATGACTTTTCTTAAACAGCGTCCCAGTTTTCTGATTTTGGTAGGAGAGTTTTGGTGTAGCTAAAGGAATAAGAAACAAGTAAATGATGCATATCCTTCCACATTTAGGACTCTCTACTTCTTCTTTGTAAGCTCAAAACTCCCTCTTGTCAATATAGTACCATTTTGGATCAAAATATGACTTTTCTTAAAGAGAGTCCCAGTTTTCTGATTTTCGGAGGAGAGTTTTGGTGTAGCTAAAGGAATAAGAAAACAAGTAAATGATGCATATCCTTCCAAATTTAGGACTCTCTACTTCTTCTTTGTAAGCTTATAACTGCCGCTTGTCAATATAGTACCATTTTGGATCAGAATATGACTTTTCTTAAACAGCG
>NW_006256859.1:0-5216 GCF_000478725.1 Eutrema salsugineum
ATCATACATAACCTTTTTTATTTATGTTGTTTTATTTTTATTACGCAGGATGATTAGCAGTGGAAGCTATCGTCTAGAGAATGTTCACCATCGAGATTAGATAGATACAATAGTACCCCTATTCACTATTCGTATTTTAAATTTATGTTTTAGGATATATTTCATAAGGTTTTTGGTTTTTTAAAGTGTTCTTCGAATTCTTCATCTTCATTATATGTGAAGTTAGTATTTCATAATGATAATTATTGTTTTCGAATCATTTATTATCAATTGTTTCTCGACTATTACATATACATGTTCCATATATATATATATATATATATATATATATATATATATATATATATTAAGTTAAAGTATCTTTCATAAACATGCGTATACAGTATATATATTTATATCCGAGTTGAAATTCTCAATGAAATTCATATATATCGCTATTGTTACATATATTAAAATTGCCAATGATTGTACTCATCATACTCGAGTGTCTTTTCCTTCTTTGTAGTATTTACAAAAAATAAAAACTTATAAATTATGGAAATTATGATTATTTAAATGAAATTAAAAAAAGTATAATATACGGTTATAGTTCGAAATATATTTCTAAAAAAAAAATGAAAAAGGATTTTATAAATAAAAGGAAAATGTACAAAAGATGCTAATTTCATTATCATTATATGTTTGTTTTATGTTTATGTAAAATGACTGAAAACATAATTTCACGCAACTGATTTTTGGATAAAAATAACAAATATACTTATATGAGAAATGGAATAAGTAAAATTTACATTTAAATTATGTAAAGTCTTAAAATTGAACTCGATATATAGAAATCAATAAAAGATACGATACTCTATTTATTTGCATCGATCCAAAAGACCTAGGGTTTTTATCAATTCCTATATATATATATATATATATATTTATGTACGACTGATTAATCTTCCTCATTAAATCGGTTCAAGAATTTTCAGGGAAAAGAAGAAGATGGAGTCGTCAATAGATAATAGTGTTGACACTAAGAAAGTTGTGAAGTCCTATCTCAAGCGGAAAACAATCGTCTCTGCTCTGATAAACGAAATTGATAGAATGAGTGATCGTTACAAGATAAAGGTTCAGATAATCAATCTCTGGAAATCATATCGTAAAAATAAGGTTACATCCATAGAGATGGTATTAGCAGATGAAGTGGTAGGCAATGTTAATGTTTTATATCTATATATATGAACATGCATCGTATAGTAAAATTATGATATGAATAACTTATATATTAATTAAGTTTTTGACTATATCAGGGTTCTAGGATTCATGCAACTGTTGATGGAGATTTGGTGGAGCAATTTAATTCTGAATTGACGGAAGGCCGTACTATATTCTTAAGCAACTTCACGTTCAAAGATTACAATACTGCATATAGGACAAATCCTTTATCTTTTAAAATATGTTTCTACAGGACTACTGTTATAACACCTTGTGATGACTTTCCTAGGGAACTTCCTTATAGATATTTTAAGGAATTTTCAACTATAAGTAATGGGGATTATGACAACAGTGTTTTAATAGGTATGCTAGATATATGTTGTTATTATATTTATCGAGTTATACTGTGATATATACATCTATCTGTACTAATTCTTTATAAATATTCATGTAAAATGTCATAGGGCAGGTTGTTAGTCTAGAAACTTCTGACGTTATCGCTCAAGGAAAACCAATAAAAAAGTTGGACGTTGTTCTACGTAATGCCAGGTGAGTTCATAATGATATAATTTATTAAATAATATTTAGTCAAATCATATATAATTTAATTAGTTTTTTGATTACGTATAGTGATAATCGCTTGACTTGCACGCTGTGGGGAAATTTCGGAAAGAAAGTAATCGACTACGTGACGAAAAATACTGCGTCTGTGATCGTGTGTGTTGTTAGATTTGCTTCAGTATCAGAATGGAAAGGTATATTTGAACTTAATTGTATTGATAATATTTGTGATATAAATAAGTTTATTATATACGCTTTTTTTAGAAATTTTAAATACTTTAATTTCTTGTAAGAGTTTACAGTATTTCAAACTCTTTCAACGCAACACAAATATTTCTCGATCCACATTCTAAACAAATTGAAGATTTTCGAGCCTTGTAAGTAATGAAATCTGTTTGTTTGTGTATACTTTTAGAGCTATCATGAATACTAAAAGGAATGCCTTTTGTTAGGTTGCCAACCAATACATTTGTGATATCCAATGAACATAAAGTGCAATCATCGTCCACTAAGTCTGTTTCATGGAAAGATGAATTCTTTGATAGAAATGAAAGAAAGACAATTCAGGGTATTGTTTATGCCGATACGGTACGTGTTCATTAAGTTTATTTTAAATTTATACATAATAATTATTTGTTTTATATATTTGAGAATGATCTGTTTTTTTATATTTAAATCATATTATTTTCGAGTGTAGGAAATGAAATGTGTTACTGCTGCGACAGTTGTTCGAGTCGAATATAATCCTATATGGTATTATATTGCATGCAGAACTTGCGATAAAACAGTTCATCCAATAGAATCTGATTCTACCGATGACAATTCCTTGCTATTTGATTGTAGAGAATGTGGCGAGGCTGTCTCAGATGTTATAGCCAGGTAAATGGTTCATTGATTCAAAGCAGTTATTAGAAAAAAATTTAATTTTTGGCTTTACAAATATTCATATTTTCGTAGGTATAAGTTAGTGTTGGTTGTTTCCGACGAGTCTGACGAAGAGATAAGATTCTTACTGTTTGAGAAAATCGCTAGCGCATTTTTCCGTGTTCAAGCAGATACTTTAGCTGAGGAGGTTGCTGAGGTATATCATTTTATAATACTTTGTGCACATTATCATATAATCTTATCTTATTTATGTGTAATGTCTTTTTATATTTTGATCAGGACGGAACTTTGGTGCTTCCACGAGCTCTTTCTGATTTGGTTGGGAAGAAGCTCCTTTTCAAAATCAGAATAGGAACGGAGAATTTGACTAACAGACGTCAAACTTATAAAGTCGAGATCGTTGTCGATGATGCAGATATGTTGAATAAGTTTGAAAATCATGGAATTCGATCCCTCGAACATGATTTAGAACTTAGGTACTCAGGTAGAGTTGCATCACTGACACCATCGCCAGTATCAAAACGAGTTTCAGATTCAGCCGTTCAAACGCCTAATGTTGACAAAAAAGTAATAGCAAGAAAAGAGGAAGACGGCAATGAACAAACACATACGTTTTGAAATCTTCGAACTGATATTCTTATAATTCTCGATGTTGGTTTTTCTTTTTTGGTTTTTTATATACTTTAGTACTGATATTTATGCATATTCGAATTTATGGTTTGTTTTTTTAGGATGCGTTATTGATTCAAAGAACGAAAAATTCAAAACAAGTACTTAAATCTCTATATAAATTGCGAAGTAACACAACTTACTTTATTGTGAAATATTACAGTTTGTGCATATATGCAATTTTATATTTTAATATTATCATAGTTTCATAAATTAACACATGAAATCGTCAAAGTATCTAAGATATCGATTATTCTATTAATATTAAATATTTTATAAACTTAAACTCAAAAAAAAGACAAAACATAAAATGTTAAATTAGGTTTGTTTCAATAAAGAAAAAATGAAAACCCTACAAATTATAGGAAAACCTTACATATGTTTAAATAGTGTTTCTCATGAACGTATTTTAATATCGTACAAAAAAGAAAAAGAAAACCTAATCAGAAACTATGTCGCCGAAGAAAAAGAGAAAAACGAAACCTAGGGTCGTTAAGATACCTGTTGCAAATCGTCGTAAGTGTTTCTGTTTCTTTGAAAAAAATGCATGTATTGTTACTTTTGATATGCCGCTGAAACACCTTTCATCCTTAATACAACAATCGTTTCATGGGCTGAAACGTATGCACCAACGTTACCAAAATCAGTTTATCATCAATACATTGATATAGATCTATTGACGTGTTGGTATGGCTAAAATAGCCAGACAAAACAGACTGAATATCATTCGATCGAAGCGTGGTTTACCAACAATAAATAATTCAAAAGGTTATGTTGATTAAATACAATTTTATATTGATTTATATTAAATATATGAAACTAACTTCATCTGATTTTCAAAATTTATAGATATATTGACAGAGTCCGTTGATGTCGATGATGTTCTATGTTTTGTCGCTACTGATTCGGACACAGACGATGATAAAGATTCAGATGGTGTTCCACCAAGTAATTCGAACAAACGACGACCAAGACAAAAAAAACCTAGACCACCGAATTATCCTGAATATAATTCATTCGCGAGTTTTGGCTTGATGGAAAGTGGTACAAATCCAAACAAATTCCCTTTTATTAGTATATATACAAGTTATTATATTTAAAAAATTTAAAATCAATTATAGGTTATTATGATGATGGTGATCAATCTTACATGTGTGACTATTGCCATGCTTTAATGTGGTTTGGAGAACGTATAAACAAGCACTCTCTATCTTCTACTCCAGTTTTCACGATGTGCTGTCTAAGTGGCAAAGTTCAGCTACCTTTATTGAAAGCTCCCCCAAATACGTTGTTAAAGCTATTGTATAATCGCGATAACACGAGGAAACACTTCCGTGAATTCATAAGAGCATACAATATGATGTTTTCGTTTACTTCACTTGGTGGAAAGGTTGATAATACTATAAACAACGGTAATGGTCCGTATTTATTCCAAATGTGTGGTGAAAATTATCATTTGATCGGAGATATATTACCAGCACCTGGCAAACAACCAAACTTCCTACAATTATATATCCATGATACCATCAACGAAGTTAAAAATAGGATGAATGCTTATGGGTAATCTTCGATTTTTATTATAATATAATATTATTATTTATCTATATCAATATAGTGTTTTATTTTTATAAATAATAATAGTTTCAAAATGACTGTTCAGGGATGTTGGTAATTCGAGGAAGCTGAGAGCAGATATCGTGGAGCTTCTGAAGAAGATGTTAGATGATCATAATCCTCATGTTAAAGCCTTAAGAACTGCACGCGAACAATTTGTTGGGAATCCAAATTCTAAAGGTTTTAAGTTGGTTCTTGCAAGTGGCCGAACTACTGATGGTCGAACGCATAACTTACCTACTGAGAACGATGTGGCGGCTTTGATACCTGGTGATTTCAATATGTTA
>NW_006256859.1:5690-8752 GCF_000478725.1 Eutrema salsugineum
ATGGCCTGAGATAACGAGGTTTTTGGAAAAACATGATCTAAAGATCGAGGATCGACCAGATATTTGTTGCAGGATTTTTAAAATGAAGCTCGATAATTTAGTGAATTATCTAACGAAAGACCACGTTATGGGCCACGTTAACTCAGGTATGTCAAAAAGATTAAATATAAGTAAAGAGTCATAATATATAAATCGTGCCAACTTATACTTAACGTATAGGTACTAATTCGATTTATTATATGTATTTCTAACTTTTTCTAATTGTTTTACTTTTATTTCAGCGATGTATACCATTGAATTCCAAAAAAGAGGATTGCCACATGCCCACATGGTTGTTTTCTTGAAACCCGAATCCAAACTACCTGGCGAGGACATAGATAGATTTATATCAGCAGAGATACCGGACAAGGACTTGGATCCAATTTTGTACGAAATTGTTGGAGACTTGATGATACATGGACCATGCGGCGATGACAATCCAAAAAATGTTTGTATGCATGAGAAAAGGTTTACAAAATTCTTTCATAAGCCTACTGGATCAGTTACTAAAATCGATGATGCTGGCTTCCCCATCTATAGACGTCGTATGGATCAAAGAACCATTCTGAAGAGGGGTGTTTTGTGTGATAACCGATATGTTGTCCCATATAATCCAGATCTCTTAAAGCGTTTTCGGGCACATGTTAACGTTGAGTGGTGCAACCAAACCAGGTCTATAAAGTACCTATTCAAATATATAAACAAGGGTCCAGATTACATTAGAGCAGCAATCGAGGATGAAGACGGTAACCCCGTTATATCCCAAGATGAGGTTGAGCAACTTTTCAATTGCAGGTAACTTTGCGAAACTAAATTTTAAGATTAGATTGCTTAATTAATTACTTAAGTATGATTTAAAAAAAACAAGATTATTTATTTCTGTTTGATTTGCTCATTCTTAGATACATTTCACCGTATGAATCTTCATGGAGGCATCTAAAGATTCCTACACAGTACCGAACCACGGCAGTAATGCAACTTTCGTTTCATTTGCCAGGTAAACAAATGTGTATATATCACGAAGGAGAGAGCGTTGACCAAGTCTTAAACAAGGCATCGGTAGGTCAGTCACAATTTATAGCGTGGATGGAGGCAAACAAGAAACATGCCTTGGCAAAGGAGCTAACATATGCTGATTTCCCAACAAAAATTCGTCTGGATCTCAAAGCAGCGGCAATGGAGGATACGAAAACAAGGTTTTGCCATAGGCAGACTGGTGTATGTCTCACCTTCCGCTGAAGACGCATATCATTTGAGGATTCTTCTCAATATAGTCAAGGGCCCTGAGAGTTTTGATGACTTAAAAAAGGTTAATGGTGTTATATACTCTTCCTTCCGAGAAGCATGCTTTGCGCTTGGTTTGTTAGACGATGATAAAGAATACATCGAAGGAATTAAAGAGGCCAGTTTTTGGGGAACTGGAAAGTTTCTTCGTAAACGTTTTGCTATAATGCTTCTTTCGAGTAGTGTAGCAGTTCCGATCAACGTCTGGAATGCAACTTGGAAAATATTAACCGAGGATTTCTTATATCAGAAAAGGCGTGAAGAGAATGACCCAGGTAAGATGGATTTGAAATTTTAAACTATTTTACAAGATTCACATTATCTTAGTTGCTAACAGACTTATTTGTATATCTAGGTTTGGTGTTGACTGAAGCCCAATATAAGAATCTTGGTTTGTCAGATATAGAGAAGTATATGCGCAGAAACGGTCATTCATTATCCGACTATAAAGGAGAGATGCCAGTCCCTGATGATATTGGAAAGTATAAGAAATCAAATCATCTAATTCGGGATGAGAAATCATACGATCGTGCAAAACTTGCAAACGATCATGTCAAGTTGTTTTCAACAATAACCAATGAACAGAGGATATCTACAATGAGATAATGGATGCAGTTACAAGAGGTATCGGTGGAATGTTTTTTGTTTATGGATATGGTGGGACAGGTAAAACGTACCTATGGAGGCTTTTAGGCGCTGCTCTTCATTCTCAAGGAAAAATAGTTCTCAATGTTGCATCAAGTGGCATTGCAGCATTGTTATTAGAGGGAGGAAGAACAGCGCATTCTCGGTTTGGAATACCCATAGTTGTGAACGAGTATACATTCTGTAATGTGAGTTCTGGATCACACCAAGCAGAGCTGATTGAAGCAGCCGATCTTATTATATGGGATGAGGCTCCAATGATGAGCAAGCATTGTTTTGAGACATTGGATCGGACTATGCATGATATACTAAAGTGTGATAAGGTCTTTGGTGGAAAGGTCGTTGTCTTAGGTGGTGACTTTTGACAAATACTCCCTGTTATTGTCAGAGGCAATAGCTCAGAGACTATATTGGCAACTGTGAATTCTTCTCATATTTGGTCTGATTGCAAAGTTCTGCAGCTAAAGACAAATATGAGACTGCTTCGTGGCGATAATGATTTTAATAATAAAGAAATTAAAGAATTCGCCAAGTGGATCTTGGATATTGGTGATGGAAAACTAAATATTCATGATACCATAGAAGATGAATTAGAAATTCCAGCGAATTTGCTGATAAGCGGAGAAGGTGATCCTGTTAAGAGAATAGTCTCGGAGATTTATGGTCAATCTTACACAACCACTCGTGAACCAGTTTTTTTTCAGGAAAGGGCAATACTCAGTCCACGGAATCAGGATGTCGACGTTATTAATGAATTCATGCTATCAGAACTCAAAGGTCTTCGTTATATGATTTATCACAATTCCTTTTAATACGTATTTATATTATAATTAAAATATATCAGTACTAACATAGTTTGAATTGGTTTTATTAGGTGAGGAACATGAATACCTTAGTGCGGATAGCATTGATACTTCAGACACAAGCAAAATAGATGAAGTCGTCTATACACAGGAGTATCTTAATAGTATAAAGGTATCAGGCTGCCAAATCATTCTCTCAAGTTAAAGATAGGAGCTCCAATAATGTTGCTTAGAAATATTGATCCTAAGGGTGGTTGTGTAATGTACGAGTTGCTTATTACTCGGTTAGCT
>NW_006256859.1:9350-11148 GCF_000478725.1 Eutrema salsugineum
GTTTGAAAACATTATAGAAATTCGCGGTTGGTTTGAATAGATTTTTTGTTGCTACTAAAAGTATGTTTAGATTACATTGGATATTAGTTATATTATTTTGGTGGTCATTGGTATTTTTAAACTGTTTTATCTTTTAAATTTTGTTATATTTAACTGATTTATCTTTTGGATCTTCTTATATTATGAATTAGTGTTCACTATGATAACGTTTTGAATAGCTCTGTTTGTTTGAATTAAAAAATTAGTAAATGATCAGTTGTTATAATATGCTTTTTTAAGTATATATATTAAACATTATACAAATCAATTTATAAGCTTCCAATTATGGTTTGAATATTACATTTTTTACTCAACAAACTTTCGAAATATGGATCGAATATTAAATTTAAAACACAAAAAACTGTTTATGTATTACATTCAAAACTAATTACATTCAAAACTAAAAAAACTTTTGAAGAGCATCAGCCCGCGCAGGGCGCGGGCCAGCCACCTAGTTTAGTTGATGATTTAGAGGATTGGGTGTGGACTGTGTTTTCATTGTGGGAGGAAAACCCTTAAGGTAACCTTGCGATTAAGAGTGTCAGTGCCTTGTATTGCTCTGCAGAAGGTCAGGTGGCGGATTCTGTTAATGTGTACAAGATGGGTGTCAGGTTTTGCTGGAGGTTGGGACTTTAACTCTGAGTTACACAATCAAGTTAAAGTTCCTTTTTTCTTGCCCTATAGAACTATTATCTGATAATGAATCACATAGTTTAGTTAACAACCTTAAAGTTAGTTGAAGAAGATTACTCTAGGTTTACAAAAGGAAATCGAGAAGCGGAAAAGCATAGGAAACTCAAGAGAAAATGCAAGTTCATTGGTGTAAGCTCTGATAACAATTGGCCGATGTGGGTCCTCTTTATTTTACAAGCAGCAAACATATCATGAATTTACAGTGTCAAATCGAGGTCCCTAGGTTTGTCTCTGACTTACTGAGTAATGATTTGGTCAAAGCAGTGGTAAAGATGGAGATAGAATAAGAGATATAAGCTGAGAACTTTAGAATCTCTCGGTTATCTAATTCTGTGAGTTGGTATGAGACTGTGCACCATGGAATGCCCCAATGTAATCAAAATATATGATATAAAGAAAGTAACTTTCAAGTTATGACTAAAGAACAACATGGTGAATAAATTCTTATCCCACAAAGAAGAGAAAAGTGAATGGTGGGGGATCACCAAGTACAAAATACCAACATATTAAATATAAAGTCAAATTTTGAGAGTAGTTAGATGTTTTAAATTATGTTGAGATTTGTTAAACGGTATAGAAGGACGTTTAGTCGAGCATTGTGTTTGAATTACCTTGGTCAATTCTACTTCGATAGTTAGCTAATAAAGTAAACCATTTTTTTCTTTCAGATATTCCTCTTTGTATATTAAATTTGTGATATAAATTTAGGAAAAGGTAGGAAAGGAGAGAGGGAGACCGATAATGAAGAGAGAAGGAGGTAGATATACTTATAATATATATAGATGGAAAAAAGAGAGAGAGAGAGAGATTGTGTTAATGATTTCAGGGATATGTAGATGGAGAGAGAGAGTGTGTAAGAGAAAGAACAAGAGAGGGAGGGAGAGAGACAGTCAAAGCTTCCAGGTACATCATATTAACTTAAATCTATGATAGTTTGTCTCTTTTGTGTTCCTAAATGTAGCTGTCTAAATTATATGAGCTAATACAATTTCATATAACTTATGATAAGGGAGGAAGAGAGAGAGGGAGAGAGAAACACTAAGAGGGAGCGAGCCCGTTGGAAGAA
>NW_006256858.1:0-4486 GCF_000478725.1 Eutrema salsugineum
CTAATAGAATATTTTATATGTTTGGAAATAGGAATTTAATCGTTTTACTAAAAACTTTGATAACAAAGCGTAGTGTTTTATTTTATACAAGAGCATAACATTTTTATAGAAAATAAAAAATTAACATAGTGATTTTAAAACCGAGAGAAATCATAACATGATGAATTCATTATGGTTGATAAAACATCATTTATAGTTGTCGACATGTAGTAAGCCTTTATATCTTTCTCACAAACCCTGATTCTTTGATTTTGTGAGAATCAAAACGCATTCACAGATTGCAGAATATTTTTAAGCAATGAAACACGGAACGTTTAGTGATTCTGTTGATGTAATTGTAAGTGATTAATATATGTATATCAGCAAAGCGCAGTGATACAAAATCAGTGCTACTATTTCGTGGTAATGTTAGTTTTGTCGTGACAGCTAATTTAACTTCCATTCATTTGAGTTGAGCGTTGTTTCCAACTTCAAAATTGGATAACGACCTACGATGGGCCATGGAACTAACTAGTGGAGTATTAGTTTATTAAATATACGTCATAAGTTAATAAATATTATTCCACGCGGAATAAATTCATATGAATGTTTGAACAAAAAAAGAAAAGAAGTTATACATGAATTGTTTTGTTTTAACAAAATGTGGCGGCAGCACGGTGGTGGGGCAATCATGGCGGTGAGGACGGCCAACGAATAAATGACTTCTTGTAAAAAAAATATTTTTTATTTTGTTTACTCTATTATTTTGGTGTTTAGGAATCACGATTAGTTTTCATACATTTACAAAACAACGGTGGAGCTAACAACAATATAAAAAATGTCAGACATTACAGCTTTCACTGGTAGGTTGCTAAGTCTCATAATTGTGGAATCATTCCACAATTCCGCATCTTTACTTTTCATCAAATGTAACAATCTACAGAATTGCAATTTACATTTAGAAATTCCTTTTTTTGTTTTCGTTTTCCGGGGTCACTTATTAACTCCGTTTATGATGCAAAAAGTTTAAAAACAAAACCAAAGAAATAAAATGACTTCGTTAGTTTTTAGTTATATCATCTCATTACTAATAAAAACCTAAAGGCAGCAATGAAAGCCAAAGATGTGCAAGTAATGTGGGATGGTGCACACTCTTTCTAAATCAGCATTAAAAAAAAAAATTATACGTCGTTTTATACTCAATACTACAAACTAAGTAAGGAACATTTTCACTATAACCAAAGCCAGCAACCGAAATCATAAACTCAGTTTACTTATCCGGTTTAATCGGCCAATCAGTCAAAGTTAAGCAGAGCGTTATATATTTATAAAAAAAAGAAATAAGCAGAGCGTTCGGTGAAGCAACCGAAATCACAAACTCAGTTTTCACTACACAACAGAAGCTTCCGTAGAATTGAAACTTCTCACTTTTTACATAAAACGTTTGATTAGATAAATTCACGTTATAATTGTAAGTGATAGAATCAGTAGATTAGGGAAACACTTTGTTCTTAGGCTCACTAGAGTTTAAAGTCAAAACGTATTCCCAAATTGCAGAAGATTTCTAAGCAATCAATTATACGATACGTTTAGTGAATTTATCCTTTTACTCTTTTAGCTTTTGTTTTTGTGTTGTGTTTCAGGACTAGATATTATATGCATTTATTAATAACGGTGGATCTAATTGACAACGATATATTAAATTTCATAATGGTGGAATGATTCCACAATTCCGCATGTTTATAGTAAGAATCTACAGAATTGCAATTTAACATTTCATAATTTCGTTATGATGCAAAACGAATAAACAAAAACCAAAGAAATGTCCTCGCAAGTTTTTGCTTATATGTATCATGTTTATTCTTGTTTACTTCATTCAACCATTCAAATGTTACGGAACAATCTCAGTATCTCACTATAACCAAACTTACCAACCGAAATCACAAACTCGGTTGACTTACCTGTACCAGAACCGGTTTAAAGTGCTTAAATACTCACAACATATCTTGGCTCTGATTGGTAACCTGCAGAATGGCGGAATTGCGTTTTTAAACACAATTCCGCAGGTTATTTTTGCCAATCAACAAAAATCCGCGTAATGAAAAAATACACACAAAGTTTGCGTTTTTGCTTAACAAAAATACAAAGAAAAAGTCATTCCGCAGAAAAGCGACTGACTTATAAGTCGCTTAATGCCCTCATGTTTATATACTCACACAAACTCCAAGCGCACAAGAAGCTTCACGGATCTACACTTGACACCATCCTGGTTACGCAAAGGAACAGCACGTATTCCTTGCCTCAGTTCCCAGACCGGTAAGCATGTTTGGCCTCCAAAATCATCTTTCTCCGACATGTCATACTCATGCACCTCTATACGCAAAAGAGCAAGCTCTGGAACCGTTAATGGGAACTCAAAAACCTCGTCCCAACCTGGTATCCAATTATCCTCTAACGTTTTCGTCTTCCTCATCACCGTATCCGCCGGGACTCCAGCGATCCCGACCTGAAAATATTGTGAACGTTTTTATCAGTTTCACTGTTTTTTAGCCTCAAAACCAAAACTTTAAGGTTTTGCAGATCTTTTTTTATACCCTTGTATAAAAATCAGGTGGAGAATATCGATCAAAGTGTGTGTGCGGAAAATCGTAGTACCATCCCTCTCCCATGTATATAGTTACCTAGAAATATATATATAGAGACATCAAAAACAATATAAGTTCATGATGTTTATCAAAAAGAGAGAATAGAGGATAGATATCTGACCCTTAGTGTTGTTTTTACAGGCAATGTAGCTTCCGGGTCAAATACGGCGTCGGATTTCAGCAGAATATCGGGTTTCTTGATGTATCCACATCCTCCATTGGCTCTAAACATTCCTTGCATTACCCACAATGATCTTCCTTGTCCCTTCACAATATAGAATCATTCCAAGAATTCAGTATGTGGCTTTGAAAGATGATTTGATGTTCTGTTAAAGGGAATGGAACAGAGAAGATGTAAAAATATTAGGAGGAAACACCTGCATATTGAAAGCCACCATTTGAGCACCATGGCTCCAGCCAACAAGTGGATTGTAATTTGATGAAGTAATTCTAGTTCCTTTTGGGTAAATCCGAAGCACATTCCTCTGAGTAAACCTGAAATACTCCATGTATAAACAGAGTTTCTTAAAACACTTGGGAACATAATATGTTCTTTTGGAGACTTGGTTAAATGATTGATCTATGTAGGACTGATTTGAATCTTTTTGATGAAGATGAGCATGAATTCAAAAGAATAATACCTCACAATCTGTTTAGCATATTTTTCTGAGGCCTTTTCGAGCTGTTCTTCACTCAAGCTAAGCCGTCTTACTTTATCAGGATCCACTCTCAAACATTCACTCATTCCACCTTTCGGTTTCCCAGCTTGGATTGCAATCAAATTTTTATATTGTGGTGGCGCATTCTTCTTGAACGTATCATCATCATCATCATCTTCATCATCGTCATCATCATCTCCGTTTGAATCATTCTACAACAAGAAAGAAATAAAAACCAACTCATACATATGAAAAAAAAAAAACATGAAAACCAACATATGTTTCTACGTACACAAACCTTGTCATCACTTGTGTCCCTTGGAACAAAGTTTGGAACTTCTCTTCCCCAAACTTCTTCATCACCCAAAGTCTTATCTTTCTTCACCACATCCTCATCATCTTTTGCTTTCTTGTACTCTTTGGGAGGTTTTGTTGAGATGATAATACGCTTTTTCAAAGACGCAGGCGATGGGAACTCCTTTAAGCATTCCCCGGAAGGAGGAACAAACAACATTTCTCCAAATACTTCAGTAACCATCTACAAACACAACATCTCTAACCCATCATTATAGTAACCAACTAAAAGCAAAGAAAGCTCTCATAGAGAAATATGCCAAAAATAAAGCTCTCACCTCAGCAACTTTAGCCTGGAGTTTTGGTGTAAGATGATCTTCAAGAGTTACAACAACTGGATAATCAGAGACATCAAAGGCGTGTGTTCTAATAGCATTTAGACATCTGATCAGCTCCACAGGTGATGTTAGAGTCCTATTAAAAGAAACGGTCGGATACACTTTTAATATATATATATATATATATAAGAACAGAACAACAAACCATGATTCATTAGTGAGTAATAATAATATATGACCTTCCATGAAGAACATCGATACCATCTTCATCGGAGTTAGGCCAAAGATCAAGTTCAATAACCCTGACACCTTTCTTTAATGCTTGTATTATAGGTACTTCACTGCAGTCACTACTCAGCTGATTACCGGTTAAATACGAATTATGCCCTGTAAATATGAAATAATGTGATAATGGAGCATCCATGTCTTGATGCACCTGCAATAATAAAAAAAAAAAATCACATAATCAAGAATCAATATTCCTATCTAAATCAAAATTTCCTGCTACATTCTGAAGAGAGGGTAATGTGTAAAATCAGAAATTTGAGTATCAATCTCAATCGACTAAAAC
>NW_006256858.1:5290-24790 GCF_000478725.1 Eutrema salsugineum
CGACGAAAGCAGAAACAGACTTTGTATGTTTGCTTCGACATTGGAACGATCCTCAAGTGAAATGATTGAGGAAGAAGAAGAAGAAGAGAATGGGAAAAAATTGATCTCTCTTCACTGTTTTTATTTCTCCTTTAGGGATTTTTGTGGTCAAATCTGAATGTTTAGTTATCGTTGGCCGTTTGATCGCAAAAGTCACTTTCCATAAAACTTGGGATGTAAGGAAGTGATTTGCATTATTGGTCCACGTGGAATTTTAGATAAATTCCTTTGTCGGCAGATGTTTTTTAACAACTTAATAATTAGATTAAGTGTTTTTGACCTTTTTAATACTTAAACTAATTAATGATTAGATAAGTTCGTTTCTTGCTCTAACCAGCTAGGAAGTGGAATCCAATTCGATGCCTACATTGTAAAGTCGAGAAAAAAAATTGAATTCGAAACAGTAGTGTGATTTAGCAAAGTATATTATTATTTGAAGAAACTAGTACACAAATGATAAGAAAATATAAAACAATGAATCTATTTTTGAGTATAAAATAGTTATTTGTCGAAATCACAAGTAGTCTTGTTCACGTCGATTTTTGGTGCTAACTTGCAAAAGTGTAAACTATATTTATAGGTTGGACAAAAAAAAACTATATCTATATAAGTAAGGGTCATATTGAAAACATTTAATAATTTGAGGGTACATTTTCAATATTTCAGCTACTTTGTTACTGTAAATGTAAACTGTAAACAGTAGTTTTTCTTTTTGTCAAGTCACCGTGGTTAATACTTAATACTCCTACGCGGTAAATTTGAGGGAACAAAGACTGATTTTGAAGAAATCGAACGAAGACGACGGAGTAATGGCGATTACGGCGACTAGATTGGTCTCTCTCACTCTCTTATGGATTGTCGTCCTCTTCGTCACACTTGCTCTCATTCAGGTTACTTTTTGAATCCGTATTCCTCATTTTCTGTTACTTCTTCGATCTGGGTCTGCGACATTGCTTAGGTTTGTGGCTTCAATTTTGCAAATTTCTCTTCTCAGGTTAAGTTGACTGATGTTGCGGATCCTACGGTCAATGAGAAGATTGCTGATCAGGTGAGCTTTGATTGAAGTCATCGCATTTTTGGTTTGTAAAGGTGTGATCAGACTTTGTAATTAGGGTCGGAAATTTTCTGAGATTTTTCAGGTGGGAGAGGATTTAGAGGAAGTCACGCACAAAGTTTACTTTGACATTCAGATCAATGGTTCACCAGCAGGTTTAAAAGTTTCCTCCTTTGCCTATTTGATTTAGAATTTGAACTCAAAAATTCTGATTGTGATGAGTGAAATTTAAGACTTAATTGATTGTTTAGTGGATCGAATAGTTTGATTTGGGATGCTTCCAATTCAGGATTTGCCTCAACACATTAGCGGATGGTTCGTGAGGTTTACAAAACGTTAAGTCTTTGAATTAGAAAATGCTCTTTTTCCTTTTCCCAAATACTCTGGTTGTCTCTAAGCTGTACTGTAAATGTTTTTTTGAAGCTCTGAACTTTTGTACAGCTCATGCAACATAGAGTAAAATTTGCATATAATTTTCCTATGTATAGGGCGGATTCTCATCGGGCTGTTTGGGAAGACTGTTCCTAAAACTGCAGGTACAGTTTCAAGTTAAGAGTGATGAAAAATCTTCAAATTGTCTCACTTTGTGTTTTTTTGCCGCTTTCCTTACCGCGAATCCATGCTTTCCTTCTTTGCAGAGAACTTTCGAGCACTTTGTACGGGTAGCCAAGTAACCTTTGTTTCCCCTTTAGAACTCATGGTCTTTAAGGTTTTTTGAGCCATGCCCTCTTCTGAGAGAAGAGACTCTTTGGGTTTGATGTTTATCCTACTTTGGTTGCAGGAGAAAAAGGAGTTGGGGAAATGGGGAAACCTCTTTATTTCAAAGGAAGCAGCTTCCATAGGATCATTCCTAGCTTCATGATTCAGGGTGGAGATTTTACACGAGGAGATGGACGAGGTGGAGAGTCGATCTATGGCGTTAAATTTGCTGATGAGAACTTCAAACTCAAACACACTGGACCAGGTACGCTAAAGCCACCACCTCTAAGGCCAATGAACTCAAATACATAATTTTTTATAAAGTACTTACGGTGTTGAGTCTGCAAATGGATTTCAGGAGTATTATCAATGGCAAACTCGGGACCAGATTCCAACGGTTCACAGTTCTTCATCACAACCGTCACCACGAGTTGGTAAGTAGGCTATTTGATTTATTTGCCCGTCTCCAGAATCTTGTAATCTTGATTTCTGTTTTCGATATTGTGATAAAGAGATCGTTGACCGTTTTTCTTGTTTCTGGAAAAAGGTTGGACGGACATCACGTCGTGTTCGGTAAGGTATTGTCTGGCATGGATGTAGTTCACAAGATCGAAGCGCAGGGGCAAGACAGTGGAGAGCCCAAAGGAAAAATTATTATTTTGGATAGTGGAGAAGTATCTTTGTAATACCTTCTTCAAGTTTAAGAGAGAACCAATATATACATATTTCATCGTTCCAAAATCACAAAAGTAACTTCATCTACAAATATTGATCTCATTTCGGTCCTCTTCTCATACAAAGATCAACCCTGCTTTGAAATTTTGTGTGTGTTCGTTCCACTCTTTAAATTTAAAAGTACAGAAATCAAAACTCAGTCCGTTTTATTTGATAAAGTTTGGATTTCAGGCTCGATTTAGTCTTCTTGCAAAATATGTTTTTTTTTTTTTTGGTAGTTATGAAACATTTTCAACCAAAATTGAGGTTTTAATGGGGTTAGTGTATTTTCAATTCAGTTTGGTTTGGGTTTCGGTTACCATTTAGTATTTCCATTTCTGCTCAGATTTTCTTATATTGGATTTTGTTATTGTTTTGAAACAACTAAACGAGATTAGGCACTATTAGCCTAATATATTTGCAAATTTACTAGCCTTTGTTATTTTGTTTTTTGGTTTTAAGGAGTATGTGAAACATTTTTCTTTTCTTTTCAGGATGATTTCTTCATTTCCTTGGTAGCATAGTGGGTTCCCAAAGAAAATTTATGACATTTTCCTAAGACTGAATTTAAAAGATAGATCATTTTTATTTTTATGTTGATGTGATTTACTATCAAAACTTAATAGCGTTTGTGATATGTTCTGTATTAAAAAAGTCTTCACAGTTTACATTTTGGGATTAGCACAACTTTAAGACTAAAATTTATTTTTGTAGGATTTGAAAGGTTAGTAACATGAAAAAAATTTGGATTGTGCACAAATTTTGTGTAATCAATCGCTACACTTTTTTAACCTTAGATTTTTGTCTGGATTTAGTCGTCTTGCAAAAAATATCTTTTAGTATGAAATATTTCAACCAAAAAGTAAGATTTCAACAATGTATTTTCAATACAGTTTAGTTTGAGTTTCAGTTACCATATAATATTTTCATTTTTGATCAGATTTACTAATTGGTTACTGTTGTTGTTTTGTAGATTTTAGGTTTTGAGAGCATTCCAGAATTCTATGAGCATTAGCCAGTTTACAGACTAATGCATATCAAAGAATGTTGGTTTTCCATTGGACAAAATATATAAAACTCTTGGACATACAAAGTGATTCACCTAAATCTATACAAACCTATCAAACCAGCCAACATTATAGATACCAAATATAATTATTTGATTAACCAAAAAAATCAATAATAAACCAAGATCGAATAATGTACATACTAAAAGAAATCTCAGAAAGAGAATGAAAAAACGTAGCATCATGTTGATTATTAAATCAAAAGTTGTGAAATTTGTTGACAAACCAAGTCGTTGCTGTCATGAGGACCCAAAATCTTATACCTGTTGCAAACAAACAAAAATAACAATAATATCAACATTTGGGATCAAAGGTCAAATACATTATTGAATAAAAAGTTGTGAAATTTGTGTGATTATGTTTGAACTTGGAAATGTGATTGCTTGATTAGAAAAAAAAACCAAGAAAAGGCTCTCACAATTCAAGAACAGATTTTCCTTCCTTGTACTTCTGGCTCTGATCATGGGCAGTCTCCTGGAAGCACAAAACACAAAACCAAGTTTAACTAGTCCAGAAATGAATCGAACATATGGGTTACAATTATTATGTCCAAATTAATTATGAGCTTTGTCTTACGTATTTCCAGCCAACGTTTGATCCACAACCAACACAGAAAATGTCAGTTATGGTATAAAGTCCAGTCAACATCATTTTGTCTTCTTTCTTTCCAATTGAAATGTTTACACTAGAAAAAAAGATCACCACCAACAAATAAAAAACGTAATTCGAAGTATAGAGAAGAGACTAATAGCATAGAGTTAATTCCATATAAGAAATCAGAAAACTTACACTTTACTGAAGAGATAAGCTTGTCCATACTTGCATTGAAAAGACTGCACAAAACACAAAGTCAGTACTATAAAGTATAACTTCTTGATAAACTAATAGACATCAAAAACCTTTTTAGAGTTAGAATAATGCAGTGTTTTTGTGAAAGTTTAATGTGAAAGCTATGAACTCAAGATGCAAAGAATTTATGTTTGGATCAGAAAGAGAATCAAAATATGCAAAAGTTTGGGTTTACTTTTAACACATGATGATCTCAGCTCAGACAAGTTATAAGATGCAATACTCTGTAAACTCAAAAACAAAATTTGACATTTAACAATGTGTTGAGAATGGTAAAGAATAAATCAGATTGATGACAAGAACACCAAATTTAATATAACACTAGATGCAAAAAATCATTTGAGTATCAGCGGAAACAAAAAAAATGAAGAAACATCATGGAGACTGAAACGATCAAAACCTTGGACATGATGTCTTGGTGTGTAGAAAGATGGGTGCGACAGTGTTTGCAACTGTAGATTTGCCCTACCAGCTCCACCATAAAAACCTTCCCCATCTTGGTCTGTTCTTCAAACGAGTAAAATCTCTCTTCCTTGTATTGAATAATCCCCAAAATCGACTCTTTTGATTTATAATGGGGGAGCGAGGAAATCGAGGAGCAAATTGTTAGAGTAGACTTCGGTAGCGTATAAAAATTGTAGACTTAATAAATTGGTCTAAACTGGATTTGGAGGTTGTGTATTTACCAAGAAACGTGGATGGAAAAACGGAATTACCTAGGCGACCGAAACATATCTTCTTTTTCATTTTTTCATTTTTCACATAGTTATCTTAAGCGATCCTAAATCACATTTTTTCCTCAACCAGAATTTAGTACTGAGATTAGCTTACACGACATAATTTTTTTTAACGAGAAACCTATGAATATTACTTTAACTAAACATATAAAGGAAAATAAACGTTATGCTAATGATTGATTTAATTAAATTCTGCCCATCTACTAACGGAGGAATTGCTCAAATACAAAGAGTAGCTTTCGCTAAGTCCGCAGCACAATTCACGGAACAAGAAATGAAACAAAAAGATGAGGAGGGAAACCGGAGAGTGAGACAGCGTTCGTATGAAATTTTTTTATATATTGGATTTTTAAGTAATAGGAAATATTTCGGTTAGCCTAACGTTTATAAATTGGATATTTTTGTGGAGTCTTTTGTATTGTTACATTTTTCTGTATAATAGAAATAATAATGAGTTCTTTTTCAACATTATGGATGCTAAGCTCTTTCTTTACATGTTTACATGTCTTCATGATATGGTCAGTAAGTCTATTTAAGGTTTTCTTTTGTCATTGTCAACACAAACACACACAAAATAAATAAATAAAACCATGCACGTTCTTGATGTCCCGATGTAAATTTGGTAGCTCCAGTTTTAAGGCCCTTGACCCTATATTTCTAATTTCTAGTGGACTATAGATGACAGAGATTTGGATCAAATTAATCCTCCAACCAACTATATCTCAAAACTTTTTGTTTGGTAAGAGTTTAGTTATTCATTATTGGGTGAATTATAGGCACGTGAAAATTGTTAGTTAGGTCTAATGTTGCTCGCATCAAATTCGGATTTTATAAGCTTGATCTAGTCTGTCATAGCATATATTGATGAGAGATGATAATGTTAGTTTGGTATACCTAGAAGTTGTAAATTTCTTTTTAAGAATAAAATATCAGATTGGTTTTCTTAGCAAATGAGTTCGTCTTCAGACGTAGAGTACTACAACAGAATTCGAAACTATATTATGTACAAATAAAAAATTGAATTTGGATAAACATATTTTGTAAAGTACATGTATATTTGAACAAAATAAAATATTTGTTTTTAAGCTCATAAAGTAATTAAACATAAAAAAAAACAGTATGCGGGTTAAACACATTTCTTACAACAAGATTATAATTTGGTTTTCGCATAAGTAAATGAAGCATTTTACTCGTTAGAAAAATTCAAAAATCCACTAGGATCACATTTTCTTATACAAAGGTCCATACGCACATATGCAAAACGTATAGAACATACTGATTTTTGTTTATTTTCTTTTAATACCATATAAAAAAAACAGAGATAACTGGAAGAAAGAAAGATGCCTTCGGCTTCTTATCTCGTTGTAGTAAAAATGGTCTTATACAAACAAAACAAAAAGACAAAAGTGTAACGGTGGATCATTCATTAAAGTAAATAAGAACTCCTATAATAATTCTCTTTTTTTAGTCTACCAAATTTAAAATGTATAATATCGTAACAACTGCCAATTCATTGGAGTTGTCCTTTGTAGTCTCACATGGAAAAGCATTGTGTTATATTAAGCCCCATTCGTTATCTGTTCTTCCCTCCTTTACAGATTATCCTTTGGACCTTTCTGTAACCAAAAAACACAATAAACAACATTATCAACACAAATATTCTCAATTTGGGTTACCTCCACTATATATGACTCACACACTCCGAAAATGATAGTGATTAAAGCAGCTTTAGTATTTAATAGCAAGCTTAATAATATATGCAAGTTGGTGTTCCGTATAATATGGAAATAATAATATAATCTTAAAAAAAACAATGAGGTGGATTTTGTTACCTGAAACTCGAAAGGAGAAACCAAAACCCAGATGATGTTGCATTTGATACGTATATTTATATACATATAGCTGTATTGTTAGTATATATATGTACAAGTGTCGACTGTCTTCTAATATAGCTATTTGAGTCTCTCTTGTTGGAATATCTTCTGGTATCGAGGGAACACATTTTTACAAGCTGAAACCTGCAATTGGATTACGACAAACACAAAATTAAAACCGTAATTTATATTTATTAGTCACAGTTCATTAGTGTTAGTGACGTTGTCATGTCCTAATACTTTATTAATATCTTTTTTTTTTCTTATAAAAGAAGATTAGTAAAGCAGCCCATCATTATTCATCCCACACGGTTCCCACTCGGAAACATCCGTTTCACTCTTCCTATAGGAAATTGTGTTTTATTCTTTTAAGGGCCCTATCAAGTAATCTTATTAGTAGTCACTATCTAATTAGGTTTGAATTCAATTGTTTTAAACATAAAAAAAGGTGTTAACAGATATACAGTTTTTCGTTTTGGGGTGAGTGAAAAATCAAACCTTGTAAATTGACTAGTCATTTTCCAACCTACTACTACTACATACAAGAACCCTTAGTGCAAAAAAAAAAGTGTATATTAATTCATAACGTTGACTCAATACAAACAATATCTAAAGTCACATGCTATTTCTGACCGAGTCTAATTTTTATTTAGTGGTGGTAGAAGAGCATCTTAGATAACTAAACAAAAAACATATAGTACTGTACTTAGATTTAATTAAGAAGTTTGATACGGCCTCTTTATAATTTTTAATCCTATTAATGTTTCCCATAATGTTTCTGTAACGGCTAAAAGTTAATTAATTAGTAAAATTAAAGAAAAATAAATAAAAATATCGGAAACTTACGGATTCGATGTCGATTTTGAAGACGAGGAGCTTTCTTCTCTCTCTACAACTTGTTCGGTACGCCACAACGATGTGACCGATGGCTAAGACCCACGAACATACAAAGAGGGCCACTTCCTCTGCTCGGAAATTCCCTCCTCCGTCGCCGTCTCCGATCACGGGCTCGCCCAACACAATCGCTGCCTTAAACGATACGTAGATCAAAGATGAAATCGAGCAAATCATCGTGATTAACAGATATGGTCCCCTCGATAACTTTGGTCCATCACACAGCCCGTAAACGCCTGTTATCAGATTCAAAAACCGATCCTTTCATGACTTTCCGATGGAAATTTCGAGACAAGAAAATAACTTATTTTTAGATTTCAAACTAATGGCTTTTTAAAATTTAAAAAAAAAATCCATATGAGACCAAAACAGTACTCTCTAGCTTTCTTCAATTGAAATCAATCTCCTAAATTTTGGCAGAAATCTAGACATCGAGTATGTTCTAGAGCTGTGGATATTCATAAAAATCAGATTTTTTCACAAAAACACCAACTTTAAGAACAGAGCAGAAATTTAGTCACTTCAAAGTTTCAATCTTTAAATTAACAGAGCAAAGCGAAGTTTCCGAAAATAGCTGATGGGTTTACTTACAGAGAATAATGGCAGATCTAATGATGGAGATGAGAGGAATATCGATGAGAGAGTATCGGAAATCGTAGTTGCTGATGTGTGAAGAAACAGTCGCCGGAAAATTAGTAGGCGAGAGGCGGTGGAGGGAGGATGAGGAAGATGAGAGGATGGCGGAGGGAAGAACGGCGTCGGCGACGGCGAGGAAGATCGGAGCAGAGAAGAGGATGAAGGAGAGGAGCATAGTGAAGAGTACGAAGATCGTTTTGATTCCTCTCCAAAGAGAAGATGAATATCTTCTGGTTTTGCTGATTTCTTCTTTGCTGATCAGTCCCATCTTGATTTGCTTCTTCGCTTTAGGGTTTTTGTTTTGGTTATTTACAGAGGATTTATGTGTGATATGTTTTGAGGAGAGATGTTTTTTCAGACACTTTTTTTATCAGGGTTTTAAAAGGGTCGAAGAAAACAAATTTGACGATGCTGACGACAATGCTGATGTGTAGTTTTTGTATAAATATCCGGAAGTAATAATATTTGACAACGATAATGACGTTTTTTCCTTTGGACGTCTTTTCCAAGGAAAAATTATTTTAGAATATAATACATGATCTGTTAGATTTGGTGCGTAATACAAATTAGTCGACGAGACTTTCTAAGGTTTATACATTTATACGTTCGCATCACTGCTTATCCGATCGATTTTGTTAATTACGTATACATTGTAACTTTAAGTCTTTTATACGGCTCTCGTGATATTGTGATCCTCGTATAATTTATTAGGGATTTCGTCTGTTTTATTGCGCGAACATAAACGTATCTATTTCAGAAACATAGGTATAAAAACTATAAAACAGTTCTATAAACTTTTTTAAAATAGTACTATAAAAGCATTGCCTTACTTACAGAGTGATGTTTTTCTTTTTTCTTTTTCGTCGATAAAAAGGAAAACTGCTTAATTAGTGTGGAGTATTTATTAAATATCTTGAGAGAAAACTAGTTCATATTGTGCTATGATATTTAAGATTATCTTCTTGTGTTTCTCTCACTTGTGTTCTATAGTTACCGAATAATGATATACAGATTCAATTATATATTTAAGTATTTGCTATTGTTTTAGTAAATCGACTAGAGTAAAATGGTGGCCGTATATACCAGCCAATCAAAATTTTATCATCGTATATGAGAACTAAGAGCAGTGAGATACTTAAACTAATATAATACTAATATTTTAAATAGTTTTATTATATGATTAAATTTTGAATAATGAAAAGTTAAACCAATTATAAAATATTTTAAAATTTTAAAATGAAATATTATGTCAGTTTTCGCTTCAAATTTTTTACTATTTGTTAATATTTTATGACGAGAACTTCTTTGAGATATTCCCAATAAAAATAGAAAGCTCTAAGTAGCTAACTATTCATGTTCAGTTTTAGTCTCCCTAGAATAACGGTAATACCTAAATTGCGTAAAGCACAAGACCCTCTGAATTCCTTTTACTGTACTTTGCATGTATATAGTCAAACTGAGAACTGTGATCATATCCTATAAAAAAGGAACTCTGAAAGCACAGATGGTATTCATTTTTAAGAAAACATAAAAAGATGGGCATGGTATTAACTGGAAAAAAATCGTACTAATAAAATATTGTTATTTCCAGACATTTTTCCTATAAAATTGAAAGAGGCTCAGAACGATTTTAGCCATGTGAGACTGATCGTATACATGCCACTAATTTTATCATATCTCTTGTTCAAAAAATATAAATATATTCGAGTTTAGCAATATACTAGTTCTAAACATGTGAAATTTTTTCCTTTTGTCAACAAACATGTGAATATGTACTAAAGAATTTAGCATCCCATAATTCCCATTTAAAACGAGTACAAGTATCAAACCATAATTTGAGGGCTGCAGGAGTTGAAAAGAAGCTTTCTACCTATATATGAACTCACGAGAGGCATGTATATTGGCCTTTATGGTTACGTTTCAATAAAATGAGAAACCAATCGATATAATACTATCGAAATTATAATAACAGTAATTAATTAATCAATGATTATATCTAAGGTTTTACACTTTTGTAAATTAATTAGCCGTCACTGACTCGACATATATTGAATTGTTATTGCTTTTTCAATTATTTTCTTTTAATTATTTTTTCTCGACTTTAGTCTAGATTTGGACTATACATACCGGGTTAATTCTAATAATTTATCCATAAGAGGTATTTTTTGTGCTCCCCTTTGTATTTGTGTAAACCTCCTCAAATGAATGATTGACAAACCCGTAGAATACCGGTAATACCTAACTTGTGTAAAGCACAGTACTCTCTGAATTTCATTTACTCTACTCTATTGATCATATCTAACAAATGGAAGTGGAACTATGTTCAAAGCACAAATGGTATTCAGTTTTAAGAGAACATAAAAAGATGGCCATGGTATTAATTATAAAAAAAATCGTACTAATAGAATACTATTATTTCCAGACCTTTTTCCTATAAAATCGAGAGAGGCTCCAAAAGCGGAGATAGAGGAACCGCCCGATTTTAGCCATGTGAGAGTGAGACTGATCGTATACACATGCCGCTGATTTGATAATATTCTAAATATAGAGATATATTCAAGTTTAGTAAAATATAAGTTCTAAACATGTGAATATATATGTACTAGAGAATTTAATTAGCATTCCATTTAAAACGAGTACAACTACAAGTATCGAACCATAAACTTGAGGGCTGCGGGAGTTGACTGCTGACTGACTAGTAATTTGAAAGAAGCTTCTTACATAATGTCACACACTAGAGGCGTGTATATTGTCCTTTGTGGATACGTTTTAATATAATGATAAATCAATCAATACAATATTATCGAAAATTTACTAATACTAATTAATAAAACAACGGATCTAAGGTTTTACACTTTTTGTAGATTAATTAGCCGTCACTGACTCTCGCGACATATATTGAACTAACTGTTTACTGATATTTTCAAATATTTTTTAATATATATTTTTGTCTACTACATATGTATAATCTTAGACTTTTGACTATATACCGTGTTAATTCTATAATTAATCTATGAGAAGTATTTTTTATGCGCTCCTTTGTGTTAACCTCCTCAAATTAATTATTGACAAACCCGTCTGGTGCTTTAAACTAAAGGAGGGGGTAAATTGGCAAAGATCTTAATTAACCAGATTCATATTTGATTTTCCTTTGTCGACATCAGATTCATGTTTGATAAGAAAACGAAATGCCCAGAAAAAAATAACTAAAATAACTGTAACTCAGTCTCAGGGTAAAAGAAAAGTCGGAGAGAGACGAAAAATAACAAAAAGGTAGAGCCAAGTGTAAGCCACAAGAGCGCAAGGGTGGCCAAATGATCCGTCCACATCATCTTCGTGTCTGCTTGACCTTAGTTTACGTTCTAGGAAGAACCTTTAGTCCATTCCAAAGGCTTTTACGTCTCCAAATCTTTTTTTTTTTTGTTTCTTGGATAAATTCCTTTTCTATTAACTAATATTGCATTATATTCTGTTCGTATTTCATTCGTCCACTTGGATAAGTATTTAGTAACAATCATCATTTTAGCGTTAATATCTGGCCATTTGGCAAATATCTTAGAACAACCTTTTTGGTGACAAACAAATTTGGAAACATTTAGAAGTTGCTTATGAGCTTAACACGTATTTCATTTTATTATATATTTTTCTACATGACTATATCATAAAGATTTAATATCTAGTTTTGTACTCATTCATTCATACCCGGATGATTCAAACTTTAATGCAAGTATAATAATTTATCTACAAAATATCTTACTATTAACGGTTAATTAAAATATAGACAACTTAAAAGAGTACCGAAATAGTACTATTTCCAGTTCAATTTCTGAAGCCAAAAGCTTGATTTTAACATATCAACATACTTAATGGACGTGAAATCCAAATTTTAAAATAAATTTCTTTAATATGAAACTTAGCAACAAATTTGTTACATTATATCTGTGGCTAATAACTCACCCGGGAATTCATTACTCAAAATGAGTTATCAATTAATTTATTTCAGATGACGTTGCTTGTGGAGCAAGAAACCTAGATAGTTTTTGTTGTTGTTAAGAAACCTAGATACAGGTTCTATCATTCCTTTTTATTAACAAAGGCAGACTCAGCCAAGTCAATGGCTCGTGTGAGTCCCGCAGCTTTGTTCTGGCACTCATGGTGCTCGTCCTCTGGGTCACTGTCTGCTACAATACCTGCACCGGCTTGAAGGTAAGCGATCCACTCACGGCGCGGCATGTCTTTGTCCTTGTATGAGTACATTGTGTCGTGACGAGCTTGCGTTGGGAACACAATGGTCCTAAGTGCCAAAGCTATGTCCATGTCTCTGGTGAAGGACACACTCCCGAATCCACCACTGTACGGTCCTCTTCTGGTCACCTCTAGCTTATCGATTAACTCCATGTCCATGTCCATTTTTTATATAATAACTAGTTTGCCTTTGGCGCTCCGCTAACTGTTTCAACTGGTAAAGCCGCACGAAGAGTGTCCCAGCAAGTCAGATTCCCTTGCAACTCTCCAGTCGCTGTTTATGAGCGTTTGCATTTACACTTAGCGAAAAAATAAAACACAATATGGAATGAGTTTGATGATTGGAATGTTTCAAGAAATTTTGTGTTACCGTTGAGCTGATATGCATGACATGGGAATAACGCTCTATGTTCATGAGCCTTTCCACCTTCACTGATCCGTTCTTGGATACCTGCTTTCAAGAAGTTAATTATAGTCATCATATCCTCAATTTCTTGCCATCATTGCTAAAATCAGATTTGATCCCTGAGACTCTGAGAGTCTAACCTTTCCAACATCGTTGCGACCCAAGTCAACGAGCATGATGTGTACTGCACACTGTTTTTCGTCTTTCAACAGTGTCTTCTCCAACATTTGATCCTCTTCGTAGCTCTTTCCCCGTCTTGAAGTTCCTGCTAGTGGCCTGTTCACGATTTTGTTCTGTTTTACAAAATTCAAAAGGTTTTCTGTTTTAGTATCATATTACAACAAGTTCCGGAGAAGAGATGATGTAACATGCTTACTTTCTTCACTCGAGTGAGAATTTCAGGACTTGATGCTACTAGAATACAACCTCTAGCCTGGCAGGGTAAAGAATATAGAGATCATCAAAACAGAGGAAATAAAGTAAACAGTTTAAGATATGAACAACCGATATATAAGAATATATAGGTGAGAGAGAGAGGAGAAGCACTAACTTGCAAGTAACACATGGAGGGACTTGGGTTCACAATCCTCAAAGCTCGATAAACTTCAAATGGATGAGCAAAAGTGTGGCGCTCAAACCGATGACTTAAGACGATCTGAAAGATATCTCCAGCCCAGAATGTGTTATTTGGCCTCAAGTACAGCATTCTTGTAAGCATCACTTGTCATGGTTGATTTTTCCAAAGGAGTCCCAAATTGGCTTGTGTGTAAGTCCACTGAGCCAGAAGGAAGGTTCGGGCTGAAACACAAAGATGAAGTCAAGTTAAACTGTTCGAAAAAAGGAGATACAAAGCAGAAGATGGAACAGTAAACTCACGGATTAATGCTTTTAATCCTCCAAACCAGCTCTTCTAACCGTTAGCCACAATTTCCATAGTTGGATGCGCTCCAACGACACTATATCTCCCCTAAAGGCTAAGAGATTCAGTAAAATAGGAAGGAATAAGAGTGATAAAAAGAAGAAGATCAAGATGAAGAAGAAAGAGCTATTACAACAGTGGAAGCGTGATTTCCTGGCTCAACTAACACGAAAAGGAAGCTTGGAGACTCTCGATCATCTTCCTTGACAAGACATCGGTAAGCGAGAACAGGAGTGAGGTGGTCGGAGAAAATGGTGTGCCGTAGCGGAACTATGTTCTCCTTCTTAGAACCTTTCACCGCTTCAATTGCTGCCACCAAAACGTACCAAAAGAAAAATTTACCGTCGTTGAGAGGGAAATGGGAAGATATATATGGGCGAACTCTTTTGTATTTACCAAGTGGACACTTTCCTAAACTACAATTTTATTTCTATCCGCGACTTTCTTAAAATTGTAATCTGGACTATTATGACCATTAATACACTCACTCACCCAAAAGTCTTGCTTTTTTTTTTTTTTATGTATGTCGAAAATATTACTAGAAAATAAAGTCTTACATTCTTATGTTTATTTTAGATTGTATTTCTGAAGATCTGTACCTTTCTATTTATTTGGTCTGTGATTAAGGTACCTTTTTGTTAGTGATGATTATTCAAGAAAATGAGCAATCTTTGTTTTGTTTTGTCTTGTTTAGTGATGATATTTGTTAGAAGAACGCTTCAAGCGAGTATGAGATGAAATTAGAAATATTCAGCTTCATAGCATTTGTCTAAAGTTTGTTCTTTTCTACATTTGGTCTGTGATTTAGCTACATTTCTGTTAGTGATGATTTTTCAAGAAGAAGAGCAATCAGCAATCTTTGTTTTGTTTAGTGATGTTTTTTCTTTTTCTTTTTGTATTACAGGTGAAGAATTGGATAGAATAACGAATTTACCCGAGGAGACGCGGGATAACATCTTGGGCTTCTTACCGACCAGAACAGCGGTAAGTACTTCGGTTCTTCAAATTCTTCAGAGTGCGTGGCAACACTTATATCAGTTAGCCCGAAGCGTTGAGTTTGAGTTTTATGACGTAGATGACCAGGCGAATTTCATCGCGTTTGTTGATCGGGTTCTGGATTTGCGAGGCAACGCGGGTCTAGACAAATTTTGTCTAAGGATATTCTTTGATTTGCCCAGAGACAACATAAACAGGTGGATTCATTACGCTCTGGATCATGGCTTTAGTGGAATTGAGCTGTCCATAACCGAGCTTGATTTTAAACTTACTTATAATGTCAAGATTTTAAAATATTCAATAAATATGTTCAGAGCCGTGTTTAGCGACTCTGAGCCTAAAATCAGTATTACTATAAAAAAATTCAATCCTTATAAAATTAATAATATTATTGCCCAAAATTGGTACAAAACTGTTTGAAATTTATTTTGTAACTCAAATTTAAATGGAAACTTGAGATACTACATGTTTCTTTTTAAACATTAATGGTTTGACGTTACACATTAGCACAATCTTATTTTTTATGTAGAAAATACAATATTACTAAAAAAAATTAGATATACCTTGTAGCGCATAAGATTGTGCTACATAAATAGAACTGTGACCATTCTCCTCTTGTCTCAGAGAGTCCTACATGAGCAAACGGATGGATGTGGTGATCCGTGCCGGTGCTGTCCTGTGGTGGTGGTGAATCCCTCGTGCCTATCCGTATCACCCAACAGAGTGCTCAAGGTTTATGGAATGGGAGATATGGATGATCATAGGCGCAGATTCATTATTCAAATCTCCCATTTCCTGCAGCGGATGCCAAGTCTCCAACAACTTGTCATTTATGCGGCCACAGATGCAGGCGTAACTTCTCTTCGTCATCTGCTTCTGTTTGGCGGCGACTTCAAACAGAGCCTCACCAACTTGCAGCATCCACGTACTCCCTGCCGCTTAAGTTTGTAGCCACTACCTTGGTTTGTGAGACTTGTTTTTATGGTATTTGTGAGACTTGTTTTTAGGTATTTCTGAGACTTGTATGTGTTTATGATTTTGTGAGACAGAATGTATGTGTTTTGCGAGACTAATGTGTCATCTAGATGTTGATGCACTCTCTCTCGGTTGTTATTACTTAAAATGTTGTAATTTCAGGATTTTTTTTGATTTTCTTTATCTCCCTCCATATATTCAATCTTAAGCTCTCCATGGTAAGAAAATAATCAAAGCAAAGGAAACTTTTGATTCCCGAGGTTTCCTCTTTATTGGAATCTATATTGCGTAATCACTTACAAATAACTTAGATCTATTTATAATGAAAATTGTAAAAGTCGGCTTTTGTATTTCTCTGTTTAGAAAACCTTAAAATCTGTAGGAGTGGAGTGAGTAATTGAGAGGTCCAACGCGTATCTCTCCCCATTATTTACTCGCTACAAGAAAAGGATTATACAAGTAAAAATTGAGATCAATCGCGCCTATCTCACTCTCACCGTTATTAGTTAAAGATTCGCATGTCAATATTTTTTGTTTTCCCTTACTCAATCTGTCTCCATGGCAGAAGATTGGAGAGTAAAAAAGTAAACAAAACAAACTGAATCAGTCAGCTTTGAGAGGGATTAAACCAATTGGGCTACTAGTTGTTTAATTTCCCGAACGGAACTAAACCGAATTGTAATAATAAAAAGCTTGCCTTTAACACCGGTTTTAATTATCTCTATATTGATTCAATTCTTGACAATTATTGCATGTAAAGACAGCTTTGAGAGATATAGAAGCAACGAGACCAAAGAAAGTTACATCCTAAACAAACTCATTTTTAAAACCTAAATGTCTTTCTTATCACATCATGTTACACCACCATAGTCGTTTAACTCTCCTGCTTACTTAAACGTGTGATTAAGCTAGCAATTACAAACTTAAAAATAAAAGAATAATAATAACGAGGAGACCGAACCGGCGGCTCCGATCAGCAATTGGCTGGAGCTCGTTGAGTCTGTTACCGGAGATCGCAAAGTGCCGTACATCGGAGAGCATTGGACAGAAGATCTTGTGTACCATCGAGAATTAGGAAACATGAGGGCTAACGAATCTGTCGTCGTTTGTTATCAGTCTCCGTAGATGTTTTGTTAAGTGGAACTCACATTCCATTTCCTCCCCAAGTTGTGTATCCGTTTAGCATTTCTCCGGCGACTATGAACCGCTTCGTGGTCCTTTCCCCTGCCGTCTTCCTCCTCATCTCCGTCGCGTATATTCCTCTGCTCAACGACTTATGTAATTACGGCTTCCATTATTAGATCCCTTTCTCGCCGTTAGTCAGATAAGTTTTGAGACATTTTGACTTGATTCTGATTATTCGTCGACTCGATTGATGTTCGCAGATTGGTCAACTCTGACATCTCTTATACCACCGGTTAAGATCGTGGCGGATTTGTTAGTGAGAAATGGAACAATATTCACCAGCGATAGTGCTTTGACGTTTGCCGATTCCATGGCGATTCGTAATGGCAGGATTCTCAAAGTCGGAAGCTTTTCCACTCTCAAGGTTCTTCATTTTTGTTTTCACTCTTCTTTGATTCTCTGTTACACGTAATCGAGTTCTATGGAGGTGGAAAAATCCTCAGGGAACTTTTTTTCCCGTTTTGTGTTCAAGTGGTTGATGATATTTTTCTGCTCCTTTTATACTACTCTACTAGCATGAATCTGGAAGTTTGATAATTGTCATTCTCATGAAATTAATTATTCGATGAAGACAGGAATTTATTGGAGATGGAACCATAGAGGTGAATCTGGAGGGGAAGGTTGTAGTGCCTGGACTTATTGATTCACATGTTCACTTGATTTCTGGTGGAATGCAGGTGATAACGCAAACTTATTTATACTGTAGACGATTTGGATGAATCATATGCCATTCTTTATTTGATTTAGACACAAACAGTTCACTGCACTTTACCTTTTCCTTTTTTTTTAATGTCTTTTTTGCTTGAGCACAGATGGCCCAAGTTGGACTTCGAGGGGTGAGTCAAAAAGATGAGTTTTGTAAAATGGTGAATGACGCGGTGCAGAGTAATTTCATTGACCTCGTTGTAAATGTTGAATCTTAAAACTATAACTGGAAAAATCTTGTTATCTTTACATTACTTTAGTGGTGCCTGTTGTTTATAGTTCATTAAACATATTATAGTTTAAGTTGGTGGCTTTTTTAGTAGCGAGCGACAAAGTATTATAATTCACTAAGCTGTTCTGTGTGTTTAATCCAGATGCAAAAGAAGGGTCATGGATTCTTGGTGGTGGATGGAACAATGATTTCTGGGGAGGGGAATTGCCCTCTGCATCATGGATTGATGAAATCTCACCTCATAATCCTGTAAAGAAATCTAACGACATATTGTGTTTGTCAATAGTCAACATCATCACCTAAAGTTGTTTTTTTTTTTTCCCTTCTTCATGTAGGTTTGGTTGATTAGGATGGATGGTCATATGGCCTTGGCAAATTCCTTCACGCTTAGGATTGCTGGCATTACTAGTTTAACGGAAGATCCAATTGGTGGAACGATAATGAGATTGTCTAGTGGCGGTAATGCTTATGTCAAGAAATGTATATTCATACAGCACTTAGCCTGCTTCGAAAACTTAAGAATATAGAGAAGCTTTCTATGTAGTGATTGGATACTAATATCAGCTGGTATTTGCTTCTATGAATGACTACTTGCAGAGCCTACCGGTCTTTTGATTGATGCTGCTATGGAGCTTGTCTCTCCCTTGCTTCAAGAAGTCTCAGTGGATGAACGCAGGGAAGCACTTCTTAGAGCTAGCAAATATGCTTTGAGTAGAGGTGTGACAACTGTTATTGATCTTGGAAGATACTATCCTGGCACTACAGATGAGCTCTCCTGGGAAGACTTTCAAGGTGCAATACATCGTTCTGTTAACCCTGAGTGGGATAACTTGTCAGAATTTGTTTTAGTCTAAACTCATTTTGGTTAAATACTTCTTTCTATGGTACAGATGTCTATCTATGGGCTGATTCCTCGAAGAAGATGATGATACGGACTTGCTTGTTTTTTCCAATCACGACATGGTCACGTTTATTGGTATGATTTCTTCAGAGGCACCTCTTGTTTTTTAATTAGTAGAAGGATTATGTGTGCAAGCATTTCTGTGCTTCTTTAGCACGAGAAACTTAAATGTGTTATCCCAAAAAGAGAAGAAAGAGAGAAATCGAGAGTTATCCCAGAAAGCCTAGAATCGACGGCGGAGGAACAAAGGTTCTGGAGAGTGCAAAGAGAGAGAAATTTCTGAGAAAATGTTGAAGAGAACCAAGAAAGTAATTTCTCTCTGCTTTTCCCTTCTCAGAGTGACTAAACTAACCAAATGCTGGAAAGAACAAAC
>NW_006256858.1:25538-40379 GCF_000478725.1 Eutrema salsugineum
ACAAGCAGGTGTAGCAACTTTGGGTAATTCATTTGTCAATAAGTGATGCTAAAATAATGCAAGTTGGGAAGTTTGACCCATTTAAATCAAATATGGCGAGCCAGATAGATACTTAAACGAAAACTGCCAAAACTTCAAGACTCATAAGTGACGATAAGTCCTCGATAAATCATAAATGCTATATATCCAAGTCTTACTTCCACCTCTCTATTCTATATAAATGCATACAAATGAGTCACACTGATCACCACTCATCAGTAAACTAAAAGGAAGTATTAAGATGACATCTTCTAAAGTCTCTTCCACTCTTCTCTTTCTCCTTCTTCTCGTTGTAGTGTTTCCCCATATGGATCAAGCCCTTGGTGAACAAATGCAGATCCCCAAACTCCTCAGTGAGTCTTGTAAACCTTTTTATAATCCAAAAAAAAAAAAAAACTTAGTGAGACTTTTTTTGGTCTTTACTTTAAATAAAGTCACCAACTTATTGGCATTTCACATAGATACACAGAGTTGAGAGAGCCCATTCTCTACTAGATGAACAAAACTCCCTCTTGTGGGCTATGCACTCTCTGTCTCCTTTAGCGAGTCTGGAGCTTTATTCCTCCTAACCAAAAGTCATCTCCAAACAAAACTAAACTAACCAAAATCATCACTAAACAGAAAGGTGCCTTAATCAACAGACCAAATAAACCCTAAGGGTACAGATCTTCAAAAATACAATCTTAAAATAAACTTAAGAACGTAAGAGAAACTGCATTCCAAAAGTCGTTCGCTTTTTTAAACAAAACAAAAAATGCTCCCAAGAAGAAAGAGAGAAATCGATAGTTACCCCAGAAAGCCTAGAATCGACGGCGGAGGAACAAAGGTTCTGGAGAGTGCAAAGAGAGAGAACTTTCTGAGAAAATGTTGAAGAGAACCAAGAAAGTAATTTCTCTCTGCTTTTCCCTTCTCAGAGTGACTAAACTAACCAAATGCTGGAAAGAACAAACTTTAAGCGTTCTTCTAACCAAAAGTCATCTCCAAACAAAACTAAACTAACCAAAATCATCACTAAACAGAAAGGTGCCTTAATCACAGACCAAATAAACCCTAAGGTACAGATCTTCAAAAATACAATCTTAAATAAACTTAAGAACGTAAGAGAAACTGCATTCCAAAAGTCGTTCGCTTTTTTAAACAAAACAAAAAATGCTCCCAAGAAGAAAGAGAGAAATCGATAGTTACCCCAGAAAGCCTAGAATCGACGGCGGAGGAACAAAGGTTCTGGAGAGTGCAAAGAGAGAGAACTTTCTGAGAAAATGTTGAAGAGAACCAAGAAAGTAATTTCTCTCTGCTTTTCCCTTCTCAGAGTGACTAAACTAACCAAATGCTGGAAAGAACAAACTTTAAGCGTTCTTCTAACCAAAAGTCATCTCCAAACAAAACTAAACTAACCAAAATCATCACTAAACAGAAAGGTGCCTTAATCACAGACCAAATAAACCCTAAGGTACAGATCTTCAAAAATACAATCTTAAATAAACTTAAGAACGTAAGAGAAACTGCATTCCAAAAGTCGTTCGCTTTTTTAAACAAAACAAAAAATGCTCCCAAGAAGAAAGAGAGAAATCGATAGTTACCCCAGAAAGCCTAGAATCGACGGCGGAGGAACAAAGGTTCTGGAGAGTGCAAAGAGAGAGAACTTTCTGAGAAAATGTTGAAGAGAACCAAGAAAGTAATTTCTCTCTGCTTTTCCCTTCTCAGAGTGACATCACTGTTAAGCTCCCTCCATATTTTGCATTTTTCTTTTTAAAAGAAAATATAATAACTGTGTGTTATTAATGTTTGTTCAAATGTTTGAATCCGGATAACAACAAAACCGGTCCACCAAATCTGCATTTAAAACCGGTTGATCATATATCCAAATTAGACCGGTTTATGGTCAAGGCAATTTTTTTAGTTGTAGTTGTAGAAAAACTTAATTTTTTGGTTTAGGGTTTGATTTTTAAAAACCTGTTTGTAACTTGGTTTTGTTTGTACAGTTTGGTTATTTTTTTTGTTTACGATTTTTTGTTGTATTATGGAAATGAAAATCTATATGGAAACTATATGCCATTCCATTCGATTAATTTTTTTTTTTTTTGCTAAACTAACTTTGCTGCATAGCATGCATAATGACATTCATCTTCACAAAAATAAAAAATTTGTAATTAAAAAACGATAACATGATTAGTTGCAGATAAATCATAAAACTAGATCAAAGTTATCAAATAACGGAAATAAATATGCAAAAGATCATGTCATTTGCATTGATCCTATAGCATGTGTCAAAGAAATATATCAAGCAACGCCCACTGAAATACATTAATTGATAACTCATTTTGAATAGGTACTGAGTTACTAACCAGAAACAATGTAAGAAACTTGTTGCTAAGTTACACAAACAGTCAAATCTCCCATATGAAAGGAATTTATTTTAAAAATTTCACGTCCAAAGAATATGTTGTCATTGTTAGAGCATCACCAATGCTAGCATTTTTTAATTTCGTTTAACATTTTTTTTTATTGGGAAGAGCTCCATGTTTTATACTCCTCCAACCCTGATCCCCAATTTAAGGGTTGGTTCATCTAGATTAATTTTTTGTAATTAAGAAAAAATTCAAACATACAATTTTTGAACATATGTTAAACATGAAATACCATAATATTGATAAAGTCAAACTATAAAATATGTTGAACATGAAATACCATAATTTAAACTACAATTTTTAACATAAAAGATAAAGATAGATGAACTAAATCCTAGCACTAGCGTGCTCCAACGTCCATTCCCGAGCTCTTCCATCAAATCCCGACCTGTCTTCCTTGTACATCTTCGCTATATTTTCATCGTAGTACTCTCCCTCACCCAATGCTGGGTTGCTCAGCATCTCATGAATTTTTGTGAGAACCTTATGGATGGTGCTACTGGGCGAGTAGTAGTCGGTACTGAGCATCCGTAGGAAGATATCTCCACACTCCTACGTTGGGGTGAAAGACCTTTGTTCTGAAGAAGACCTTGGGTGGCTTGAACGGGTAAAGGGGAGGAAAGTGCATGTCAATTAGGAAGACTCTGTTCTCGTACGGAGATCCTGCTGGTCCAAAAAGCTTAGCCTTCCAATAACTGATATCTCCATCAACGGGGCCTAATCAAATGTGTTAAAGAAAAAAAATTAGTAGATTACAAGTCTAAACTCGGAAACAACACATTTAAGCATAATACTACAACAAAATACCTGTACTGTATAGCGGGCTCTTAACCCGCTCAATTTCCTTTTTCTGAATCATGAGGGATTTCTCCCAGTACAGGACTGAATTGCTTTGCATCCTCTGCCCATAACAGAAGGGGATCAGAACAATACAAACAGAATGGCAAACAACTACAACGATTGAGTATACACCTAAAGTACAACAAATTCAGTTCGACATCACCTAAACCTAAACCCGAATGATGCCACTCACATAAATCAAATCAGATCACATATTTCAAACAGCAAATCATACTACATATATGAAGCATCATCGATATACCCTCTAAACCTAAACCCAACTGAGGCAAATGGAAGAAACCGCAAATGAAACCCAAAAATAAACCGCAATGCAAGTGTAATAAAACGCAAATGAAACCCAAAAAATACAAACACACAAAATTTTTCCCAAATTTCAGAGTCACCCTAAAGTTCATCGATAAACCCACGAAGCTATTGTTACGAGGTCGTGAATCTTTACCTTGCTCGTCGCGACGTCACGATGAATCAGCTTCGTCGTCTCAGCAGTCAAAATCGCCGGTAAACCGATTCGTCGGTGACAGAAAAATACTCAGGGAAAACCACTCGATTTCTCTCTCGAAAACAAAATGAGACAGACAAAAAAAAAACGAAAAACACACCACTTTCCTTTCCATTCCAGCCACTCACCTTGCGCCACGTCATCAACGATACTGGTTTGAGACGGGCTCGTCGGTCTCATCTGGAAGAGACGGTACGTCCAAATAATTCGGCCCAAAGTTTTTTTATTTGCATTCTACCCCTTCGGGCTCACTGACGTACCGCGGATGATACCGCGTTGGAGATGGCCTTATGATATACGTTAGGCACGTAAGAGTCAAAGTATTGTCTTTGTTTTCTGTTTCAGAAATTATTAAGAGTTTGCTTAAATTTCAAATATAGTATTATATGTTTTTGTTTAATTATCTAATATCTCTTCTACTACCACTAATAAAAATCAGACTCGGTCAGAAATAGCTGTGACTTTATAGATATTCAACGTTATAAATTAATTTACACATTTATTTTGGCACTAAAGGTTCTTGTATGTACTATGTAGCAGTAAGTTGGAAATTGACTAGTCATAGAAGGTTTGAATTTTCACTCACCCTAAGACATGCCCCTTGATTTTTTGCATCCTGATATATTATCATAAATTTCATATTAAAGTTTCACAAAAACACTGCATTATTCTAACTCGTTTTTAGATGTCTACTAATTTATCAAGAACTTATAATTTATAGTCGTGACTTTGACTTTGTCTTGTGCGCAGAATTTTTAATGCAAGTATGGACAAGCCTATCTCTTCAATAAAGTGTAAGTTTTCCGATTTCTTCTAATCAACTCTTTTTTTTTTTTTTTTTGTCGTCCAATTCGATTATATCGAACGCCCAAAGGCAAGTTACAGCAATTACAAAAGCCCAAGATACAAAAATAAGCCCAAATAATATCCAAAACCTATGAGATAAGGTTTGAGTATTAAACAACACGTGGAATACACGTGGAACTCTTGGGTTGAATGTTGACTGCCGGTGAGAAGATGCCGCCGATCTCATCGCCGTTCAGAGCTTCGCCTAACAGCCGATATCCGAAGAGTCTTCTGAATAAACTCCAATCGGATTCACATCCTCCTTTTAACTGCTGCTCCTTTGCCAAATTCTTTCTTCTCCATTAAAATCCAGCGATTGTTGATGTTGAAAAATTAACTTCATCATTATTCTCCACCACCGACCATCTTTATCTCAAAACCCATCTCTTTACCTTGAAGGCGAACATAGGGATTCAGGGAAGAACTATCTTCCAGTCAAGAGAAGATGATACTAACATTTGATGGAAGTGAAATCACAACTCCCACCACTGGATCTGAAGCACCGCCTCATTTATAAGAGGAACCAAACATCGGAGAAGATAGGGCAAAACAAATCCGATCATGTCGGAATTTTGTACCAGTCTTTGCCAGAAATTATTATCCAATAACAGAAACAAAAGATCCGAACAAACGCCGGAAAAACTAGAAACAAAACAAAACTATTTTACACAGATCCGGACTTGCCGGAATTTATTTTTCGAGAAGCATTTACAGCACGGTACCGACGTCGGATTAACGCGGCACCGGCCAAAAAAAAACGAAGAACACGAAAGAAAAGTTTCAGAAAGAGTAGGGAGAGTTTTCTCTTTCTAGAGTTAGAGAGAGGTCGGGAATAAAAGATTGTATGTATAATCAACTCTAAGCTATTAGTCTGTTCTCTATACTTCGAATTACGTTTTTTTTTTATTTGTTGGTGATGATCTTTTTCTACTGTAAACATTTCAATTGGAAAGAAAGCAAAATAAAAAGATGATGACTGGACTTTATATCGTAACTGACATTTTCTGTGTTGGTCGTGGATCAATCGTTGGATGGAAATACGTAAAGACAAAACTCAATGAAGACATTATAATAACCCATTTCCGATTCGATTCTCCAGTAGTTAAACTTGGTTTTGTGTTTTTTTTTTTTTATGTTTCCAGGAGATTGCCCATGATCAGTGCCAGAAGTACAAGGAAAGGAAAATTTGTTTTGTGAGAGCCTTTTCTTGAATTTTTTTTTTTTTAACAAGCAAATAACATTCTCAAGTTCCAACATACAAATACACACAACTTTTTTTATTCAAAGAATGTATTTGTGTTTTGATCTCAAAATGTTAATATCTTAGGTCCTAATGATAGCAATGGCTTGGTTTTTCAACAAATTTCACGACTTCTTATTCAATAATCACATGATGCTTACGTTTTTTAATCTCGTTCTCATATTTCCTTTTAATATCCACATTCTTCGACCTTGGTTTAATACTCTTGATTTTTTATTGGGTTAATAATAATCAGAGAAAATAATGGATAAATATGGTTGATGGTTCTTGGAAATAATGATGACATATATCTGTAGTAAGGTGCAAATTAATTATGCTAATAGTGCCTAATTTTATGCATCTACACACTAATAATCAGAGAAAATAATGGATAAAAACTATAAAAATGCAAACCAAATATCAAAAGGAAGCGCGCGATGGTTGATGAAACTCCATGTTTGTCTTCTCGATTTAATAATTAATCTGTCTTATTTGATAATTTATTCTAACGGTGTGAAGCACTTAGACGAGCTAGCTTGTTTCGAGAATTCTGCTTTGTATCTCCTTTTTCCGACTGTTTTCTTTCTACAAAACATACAATGTACCTTATATATACAAGTAGGCTAAATTTATTCAACTAACTAGTTAATTTATTGTTTTACTATGTACGTAAGGCTTCATAACACTAAGATGTTCATCGGTGCCTCAAGAACTTTTCTAATGACGTCACATTTTTCTCTTCCCGGTACTGCTCCCTCCATACAATTAGAAATTTCGAATTTATACTTCATTGAAAAAAGAGGATTTTGTGAAAATTGGTTTATCAAATAGGCTTAACGTTGCTTTTGAACAAAGTAACTTTATTGAGACGAGCATAATGACATTGTTGAATTCGATATAGCCTTGGTGTTTATTGGTAGAGTCATTAATCTCTATACAGTCAAGAAATCAGACACTATATACATAGACCGTACACAGTTATACACGACCGCAGACATGCGTTTGTAGTGCATGTACATCCATTTTTGTTGTTGTTAAATAGCATATATATATAGAAACACATTACATGCAGTTTTTATATTTTCATTGGTTAATAAACCAATATGTACGAATTTGCAATACTTTTTTAAACTTGTCACTGATAAAATGGTAATTGATAAAAAATGGAAACTTTCTTTCTTTTTTTTTCCTTTATTTAACATTTTGTAAACATTAACTATATCGGCAAAGAAAAAAAAAGTAAATCTTTCTCTGTTTACAATTTTTGAATGGTAATGTTTTCCTTTTGTCCAGAATATATCATTACCATATATTATATATGCATAATTTCTATTTTACTCCAATAGCCACGAATAATATATATATTGTATTTTGCTGGAAAACTGTATGTAGAATCATCTTATACTAATAAAAGAACATTCGTTTCTTAGCTATCTTGAGGGTTTTATAAAATAGCGGTGATGGAAATAGGGCATGAAGCGAAGAAACAAAAGACCTCACCATGGCCGACACGACTTGGTCACGGTGGAGATATCGATATTCCTCTGGATCTAAAGGTGGAGATACTCAAGAAACTCCCGGCCAAATCTCTAAAGAGGTTCCGAAGTGTCTCGAAGCAATGGTCATCAATAACCAGCAGCCGTAGAGATTTCATAGAGTCCATTGTAACTCGTTCTTTGACTAGGCCTCCGCGAGATGGGCATATCATCTCTCACTTCCCTTCAGATAAATGTTTCTTAGCCTTGTCGTCTAATACTTGCCATACTGTCAAAGAATTATTATTAGTCCCTAAAAAATATCATCAATCAGTCCGCGGCCTGATTTGTTGTTGGTCAGCTAATAAGGATACTTATTATGTGGTAGCTATATATAACCCTACCACAAGGCAGTCTTTTTACTTACCGAAGGTTACAGCCCATTACGTGATGGGCGTTTGCTTATTTGGATACGACCCTATCGAGTATCAATACAAATTAGTTTTCCTACCAGAAAATACTAGGCAAGAGAGTTGTAAAGTTTTCACATTGGGGGATGCTAAGTGGAGGACCATCCAAAGCTCTATTGGTCTTGGATCCTACTCTAAATTTCGAGGTGTTGTTTGCATCAAGGGGACTGTCTACTTTCAACAAGAGATTGATAATCGCATGCATGAATTGATTAGATTTGATGTTAGGTCCGAGAGATTTCATCATGTCGACGCTCCAACAACACTTACGGTTACGGAACACAACTCGACTCTGGTCAATTATCAAGGGAAGTTAGGGTTCATTTGTTGCGAGAAGGGAGTGGAAATTTGGGTTATGGAGAAACAAGGATGGTCCAAGATTTTCTTTTGTGAGATGGAGGGCTTCCAAGAATGGCGCGTCACAGGTGTTACTCGTGGTAGTGAGATCGTGTTTACCAAATTAAACGGCTACTTCTTTCACCACAGGTTATGTGTCTATTATTATGATCCCAAGCGAAACAGTATGAGATGTGTTGACCTCGAAGACTATTATACGGAGGAAGGCAGCCGTAACTATTACATGTATAAGTGTCGTACTTCAGTCTTGACTCTTCTGGACCACGTCGAGAACACAATGTGTTTGAAATAGACTATTAGTTCTTTTTTTTTTTGGGGTTAGAAAATAGACACTATTAGTTAAGAGAATATTCCGATACAGCTTGTGGTTCTTCTTTTATTTAGTATGGTTAAATACTTAGATTGTAATGATCGAATTCTTATAATTTACACACAAACAGCATGCAATTAACAAAACTTTGGTCGTACGTATTTTATCCCAAAAAAAAAAAAAAACTCAGGTCGTAGCGGCAAATTACATTTCCAATCAAAGCCACCACATGACCAATTAATGAGAACGTAATCATCAATCAAAGATAGTATGGTAGGGCTACAATACATATAATTATTATTGGTACGTACGTAGCATTGAAAATAATGTAAGGTTATAATGATCCGTCCATATCATCTTCGTGTCTGCTTGACCTTTATTTACATACGTTGTGGGAAGAACCTTTAGTCCATTCCAAAGGCTTTTACGTCTCCAAATCTTTTTCTTTCTTTATTTTCCTTGGATAAATTCCTTTTCTATTAACTAATATTGCATTATATTTTGTTGGTATTTCATTCGTCTACTTGGATTAACGATTAAGTATTTAGTAACAATCATCATTTTAACGTTAATATCTAGCCATTTGGCAAATATCTTAGAACAACCTTTTTGGTGACAAACAAATATGAAATTGCTACAGAGCTTTATGAGCTTACCACGTATTTCATTTTATTATATACTTTCCTGAGAGACATGACTATATCATAAAGATTTAATATCTATTTTTGTACTCATTCATTCATACTCGGATGATTCAAACCTTTGTATAATTAATTTATCTACAAAACATTTTACTACTGTTTACTTGATATGTGGTTACGACTCGTATAGATAATAACTGAAAAATAAAATAAAAATAAAAAAAATTCGACGTAGAAATGAATACCGAAATATGAGATTTGACTATTTGTGTAACTCCACAACAAATTTCTTACAGTATTTTAACATATCAACACACTTAATGGGCGTGAAATCCAAATTTTAAAATAAATTTCTTTAATATGAGATTTGACTATATGTGTAACTTAGAAACAAATTTTTTACATCATACAGTATATGGCTAATAACTCACCCGGGAATTCATTACTCAAAATGAGTTATCAATTAATTTATTTAAGATGATGACGTTGCTGCTTGTAGAGCAAGAAACCTAGATAGTTTTTGTTGTTGTTAAGAAACCTAGAGACAAGTTCTATCATTCCTTTTTATTAACAAAGGCAGACTCAGCCAAGTCAATGGCACGTGCGAGTCCCGCAGCCTTGTTCTGGCACTCACGGTGCTCGTCCTCTGGGTCACTGTCTGCTACAATCCCTGCACCGGCTTGAAGGTAAGCGATCCACTCACGGCGAGGCATGTCTTTGTCCTTGTATGAGTACATTGTGTCGTGAAGAGCTTGCGTTGGGAACACAATGGTCCTAAAGTGCCAAAGCTATGTCCATGTCTCCGGTGAAGTACACACTTCCGAATCCACCACTGTACGGTCCTCTTCTGGTCACCTCTAGCTCATCGATTAACTCCATAGCCTTCACCTGTTACAAATTAATTAAGAGTCTCTTAGAGCAAGTCAGATTCTCTTGCAACTCTCCAGTCACCTGTTTATACGGTTCAATGTTTATGAGCGTTTAATTTGCATTTACATTTAAAGGAAAAAAAACACAAAATGGCAGTAGTTTGATGGTTGTCACTTGTCATGTTTCAAGAAATGTTGTGTTACCGTTGAGCTGATATGCATGACATGGGAATAACGCTCTATGTTCATGAGCCTTTCCACCTTCACTGATCCGTTCTTGGATACCTGCTTTCAAAAGGGCCCCAGAGAGAGAGAGAGACAATGAGGAGATTAACTGGTCGTATTGGCACTAGGTTCAAATTCGATGTTTTCTTTGTAAGAAAATACAAAGAGATAAATAGAAACACACAAGAAGTTGATAATAGTCATCATATCCTCTGATTTGATCCCTGAGAGAGGATTGTCTAACCTTTCCAACATCGTTGCGACCCAAGTCAACAAGCATGATGTGTTCTGCACACTGTTTTCCGTCTTTTAATAGTGTCTTCTCCAACATTTGATCCTCTTTGAAGCTCTTTCCCCGTCTTGCAGTTCCTGCTAGTGGCCTGTTCACGATTTTGTTCTGTTTTTTTACAAAATTCAAAAGGTTCTCTGTTTTAGTATCATATAACAACGAGTTCCGGAGAAGAGAAGATGGGCAATGCTTACTTTCTTCACTCGAGTGAGAATTTCAGGACTTGATGCTACTAGAATACAACCTCTAGCCTGGCAGGGTAAAGAATATATAGATCATCAAAACAGAGAAAATAAAGTAAACAACCGATATATAAGAAGAGGTGAGAGGGAGAGGAGAAGCACTAACTTGTAAGTAACACATGGAGGGACTTGGGTTCACAATCCTCAAAGCTCTAACACCTTTTCAACATTAGCAAAGACCATCACATCATCATAAAGGCCAAGATGCATGTCCGGCAGATTCCGGTCATCGACAGGAGCATTGGAGAAAGGAAGCTTTCGCTTTTTCAGCATAACGGACGGTATGATAGGAGAAAGAACCAACCCAACCACCTGTTGTTTAGCAAGAAGCGCTAATTCAACTCGTTTGTAGTTTTGACCTAATTATCATTATGATCTCAAACTAAAACAAAACCAGTTAAACACAAATCTCTCACCACAAAAGGCATCAGGGAGATCATCGATCAGTTGAGGTTTCCAAGTGTCTGAGATTCTTCTAGGAATCACCATTGGATCTTCAACCTCCTCTGTTGTAACAGTGCCTCTCACATGGTCCATGACTGTAACTTTGTTCTCCTTAGCCACAATTTCCATTGTTTGATGCGCCCCAACCACACTGTACGCTGCCACCAAACCGTACCAAAAGAAAAATCAATTTTGGTTAAAATGCACTGAACAACGAGCAAGCAAATCGAAAAAAGTGTGAAGAGCCTGGGATAATTCACATTGAGATGGAAAGGACAAGATAGAACCGCATTAGATGGGAGTGACCAAGGAGATGAAACTGGAGGAAGAGCATCTTCTTGAAATTCCGGTGACCGGAGACGGTGGCGAGAGGCGGCGGATGGAAGGAGGGAGGCGGCCGGAAAGATTGCATCACTCCAAGCGCGTGCATGGTGAAGAGAATTGTCTTTTTCTTTTTTTTCTTTTCTGGCTTCGTTGAGAGGGAAATGAGAAGATATATATGGGCGAACTCTTTTGTATTTACCAAATGGATACTTTCCTAAACTACAATTTTACTTCTATCCCCGACTTTCTTAATGTGTCCTATTATGATCATTTGACCTGATTTTTATACAAAAACTATATGTGCCACATACACTCACCCAAAAGTCTTGCCTTTTTTATGTATGTTGAAAATATTACTAGAAAATTTGATATAGCCATGTATCGCATAACTATGGTCAACAAAATTGAATAGTATGTGTCAACTTTAAGTTTCATTACCATATTATTTTTAATAATTTCACTCAAATTCAATTGAATAGAAGTAACTGTATAGATTATTATTTTTTCTTTATTTCCTTCTTGGTTAGACTCTTGCTACTTAAAAACAAAACTTGGAAACTTGAATGTTGAAACTAGTAAAAAACTTGAAAGCTATATCTTGATATGTATCATCAGATCTAAGCATTTCTAATCTTTGCAAGTTTACACTTAATTCGCAAAGAAACAATGCAAGTCAAACCACTAAAATCAAATTTAATTTGCAAAATAATTCTTCCGTGTGTTTGGTTTTTTATTAAAAAAAATATAGTCACATACATTAGAGTTTTTAAATTTTAAAAGTTGATTTGATAAATATGATAAATTATTGGGTTTGTTAAATATAGATCTGGTGGATTCAGTACGCTCAGGATCATGGTGTCAAAATAAGTTTAAAAATTATTGATCAAATCAACTTTAAAAAGAAATTTAACTGAACCAAATGAATACAAATCAAGCCACATCGCGGATTAAAATTCAGTTTAGTGGGTTTGAACTGAACTTTTGCAAGTTAAAAATAAACTTGCAAAAATTATCGTTTAGAGAGTTTTTGCACAAAAACCACCCATTTTGTTTTTATTATTTAATAACTTTGATCTAGTTTTATGATTTGTCTGCAACTTATGTTATCGTTTTTTTAATTACTTGCGTACCATCTTATTGTTTGAATATGAATGTCTTTATGTTACGCAGCAAAGTTAATTTAATTAAAAAATAGAAAATTCATGTAAAAAAATTTGAAAAATCTCAAACATGCAGTTTGGGTTTTACGATGCAGACAAATTTTATTGATTTTGTTGATGTATGTTTAAGAGATTTTTGGTTTTTTTTTTGAGGGCAAGTCTCAAACAATTGATTTATATTTGGCTATGACTTTTCAATAACTTGCATGGGTTTAAAGGAAAGAAAATGTTTGTTATCACTGTAACTTACTATCAAGAAATTTAGGGGTTGTCTTTAGTTCAGATATTTCATATAGTCTTTCATCAAAAGAAGTTTTTGCTTTTGTCATTTGTTCTGTTTCAATGAGAATATTGGAGTGTGATTACTTCACTCAATTTCTTTTGATGTGACTTGATTTTTACTCTTAATATATTTCTTTCTGTAGTACAAGTGAGTGATGGATAGAATAACAAAGAGATGTGTGTTAACATCTTGGACTTCTTACCGACTAGAACGGTCGTAAGTATGTTGTTGTTCTAGAGTGTGTGGCAACACTCATTTCACATAACCCCAAGCATGCAATTTGATTTTTATGGAGATAACAAGGCAGATTTCATGGTATTTGTTGATCGCATACTTGAATTGCGAGACAACACAGGTCTAGACAAGTTTTATCTAGGGATGGACAATATAGATCAGTGGATTTACTATGCTCTGGATCATGATGTTAATGAATCGAGCTGTGCATAATTAACCGAGCTTGACGGTGCTGAATACGTGCTCCAACAAGGTTGTTCACGCACGCCACTCATCTACTCTCGTTGCATTAAAATTGGCGGATGAAGTAATCATTCCGGGTGGTGTGCAATTTAACCTTCCAAGTCTGAACAGACTTTACCTTGACGATATAGGCTTCCAAGGTAACGCATGCGAGGTTTTTGTAAACTTGGTGACCGGCTGCGGAACCATAAGAGAGCTGATTATGATAGACATAAACTGACATTCATGAGAGAATTGTCGTGGATTATGGATTTTGGTGAGATATTACGATGTCCACCCATGGTGTCATTTGACACTCCGAATCTCTTGTATTTGGACTATACGCATCATGATGCTGGCGAGTATCCAACAGTGAATTTTGATTCACTTATCGAAGCCAAAATCGGTCTTCAACTATTTGAATTCGAAAACCATGAGAATGAAAAAAAAATTGAGTGAATTAATCACACTCCAATATTCCCATTGACAAAAACAAAAACTCATTTTGGTGAAAGACTGTATAAGAATAAACCCAACAAACATTATTGCTCTAAATTGGTACAAAATTTCAAAAATAACTCAAATTTAAATGAAAACTTGACATATTACATTTTAAAAAAAAACATTAATGACTTGATATTACGTATTAACACAATCTTGCTTTTTATGTAAAAAATACAATATTACTAAAAAATTAGATATATCTTGTAGTGCATAACTTTGGTCTATCAAAATATTGTGATATATGTCAACTTTAAGTTTTATTATCTAATTTAGATTTTTTTTAATATATTTTCTTCTTTCTTTGCTAGATTCTTGCTATTTAACCTCTCGCAAAAAAAAAATATCTTGTAGTAGAAAACTTGATATATATACATCATCCAATCAAATCATGTGGGAGTATTAACTAAATAATTGTCAAATATCTCGCCAAGAAAATTAATAGGAACAATTTTCTGGAACGTAGAAATAATTAGAGAAAGCTAAAATGTATCTAGTCTATATTGAAAATGATCATTAACAGAAAAAAAAAAAAAAAAAGCTTGATAGCTTTTTCAGTCATACAACATACAATAAGAAACATGGTAGAGTGCGGGAAAAGGGCCAAAATCAACCCGAACTAAATTTGATGTGCTAAAAAAAATCTAAACTAAAATACGGTGTCAATTGCTATCTATACTATATAAAAATTCAAATTTACGATCTGAACTTTAATATATGGGTCAAAATCTATCTTGACGTTAGTCAACTGTTAAAAAATGCTGACGAGGCATGACGGAGTATGACATGGCAAGAGACACGTCAGCTTACTAAAAACGACATCGTTTTGGTTGGATGAAAAATTAAAAAAATTGTTGTTCCCTGGATTCGAACCTAAGAAGCAGAGCACCGTAGACAAGCAT
>NW_006256858.1:41125-91790 GCF_000478725.1 Eutrema salsugineum
AAATCTCTCATGGCTCAGTTGGTTCATGTGCTTGTCTATGGTGCTCTGCTTCTCAGGTTCGAATCCAGGGAACAACAATTTTTTTGATTTTTCATCCAACCAAAATGGTGTCGTTTTTAGTAAGCTGACGTGTCTCTTGCCATGTCATACTCCGTCAAGCCTCGTCAGCATTTTTTAACCGTTGACTAAGGTCAAGATAGATTTTGACCCATATATTAAAGTTCAGATCGTAAATTTTGAATTTTTATATAGTACAGATAGCAATTAGCACCGTATTTTAGTTTAGATTTTTTTTGACACATCAAATTTAGTTCGGGTTGATTTTGACCGTTTTCCCGGTAGAGTGCTAACGTATCTGGTCGGTTCGGTTTTGTATCAGTTTCCGGTTAGGATTGGTTTTGGTTTAAGTGGAACGAACATTCCAATTCCTCCTAAGATGGTTGTATCCGTTTAGCATTTCTCCGGCGACTATGAACGGCTTCGTCGTCCTTTCCGCTGCCGTCTTCCTCCTCATCTCCGTCGTTTATCTTCCTCTGCTCAACGACTTATGTAATTACGGCTTCCATTATTAGCTCCCTTTCTCGCCGCTAGTCAGATAATTTTTGAGACATTTTGACTTGATTCTGATTATTCGTGACTCGATTGATGTTTCGCAGATTGGTCAACTTTGACATCTCTTATACCACCGGTTAATATCGTGGCGGATTTGTTAGTGAGAAATGGAACAATATTCACCAGCGATAGTGCTTTGACGTTTGCCGATTCCATGGCGATTCGTAATGGCAGGATTCTCAAAGTTGGAAGCTTTTCCACTCTAAAGGTTCTTCATTTTTTTTTCACTCTTCTTTGATGCTCTTTTACACGTAATCGAGTTCTATGGGAAATCCTCTGGGAACTATTTTCATGTTTAGTGTTCAAGTGGTTGATGATATTTTTTCTGCTCCTTTTATACTACTCTACTAGCATGAATCTGGAAGTTTGATAATTGTCATTCTCATGAAATTAATAATTCGATGAAGACAGGATTTTATTGGAGATGGAACCATAGAGGTGAATCTGGAAGGGAAGGTTGTAGTGCCTGGACTTATTGATTCACATGTTCACTTGATTTCTGGTGGAATGCAGGTGATAACGCAAACTTATTTATACTGTAGACGATTTGGAGTAATCATATGCCATTCTTGATCAGATTTAGACACAAACAGTTCACTGTCATTTACCTTTTCCTTTTTTTTTGCTTGAGCACAGATGGCACAAGTTGGACTTCGAGGGGTGAGTCAAAAAGATGACTTTTGTAAAATGGTGAAGGACGCGGTGCAGAGTAATTTCGTTTATCTCATTGTAATGTTGAATCTTAAGTATAACCGGAAAAATATTGTTATCTTTACATTCCTCTAGTGGTGCTGTTTGTTTATAGTACATTAAACATATTTTAGTTCAAGTTGTTAGTTTTTAAATAGCGAGCGCCATAGTATTTTAATTCACTAAGATGTTCTTTGCGATTAATCCAGATGCAAAAGAAGGGTCATGGATTCTTGGTGGTGGATGGAACAATGATTTCTGGGGAGGGGAATTGCCCTCTGCATCATGGATTGATGAAATCTCACCTCATAATCCTGTAAGAAATCTGACGACATATTGTGTTTGTCAATAGTCAACATCATCACCTAAAGTTGTTTTTTTTTTCCCCTTCTTCATGTAGGTTTGGTTGATTAGGATGGATGGTCATATGGCCTTGGCAAATTCCTTCACGCTTAGGATTGCTGGCATTACTAGTTTAACGGAAGATCCAATTGGTGGAACGATAATGAGATTGCCTAGTGGCGGTAATGCTTATGTCAAGAAATGTATATTCATACAGCACTTAGCCTGCTTCGAATACTTTAGAATATAGAGAAGCTTTCTGTGTAGTGATTGGATACTAATATCAGCTGGTTTTTGCTTCTATGAATGACTACTTGCAGAGCCTACCGGTCTTTTGATTGATGCTGCTATGGAGCTTGTCTCTCCCTTGCTTCAAGAAGTCTCAGTGGATGAACGTAGGGAAGCACTTCTTAGAGCTAGCAAATATGCTTTGACTAGAGGTGTGACAACTGTTGTTGATCTTGGAAGATACTATCCTGGCACTACAGATGAGCTCTCCTGGAAAGACTTTCAAGGTGCAATACATCGTTCTGTTAACCCTGAGTGGGATACTTGTCAGATTCACACTTGAATGCTGCTAAAATAGAGAGAATTTGTTTTAGTCTGAACTCATTATGGCTAAATACTTCTTTCTATGGTACAGATGTCTATCGATGGACTGATTCCTTGAAGAAGATGATGATACGGACTTGCTTGTTTTTTCCAATCACGACATGGTCACGTTTATTGGTATGATTTCTTCAGAGGCACCACTTGTTTTTTAATTAGTAGAAGGATTATGTGTGCAAGCATTTTTGTGCTTCTTTAGCACGAGAAACTTAAATGTGTTTCATAGCATTTTTCAACTTTATGTTTTTCAATTTGCATTCATTGTGATCGCATCTCATATATCAGCGAAATCTTGGCATTCCTGATTTTCAAATTCTCTTTCTATGTTTTAGATCATCTGTGCCATGATGGCTAATTAAATTTACAATTCTCTTTTCACCGTTGCTTGCAGAAATATTATTTGTGCTCATCTTCGTTGATTTATTACTTTTAGGATCTTAAGCTTAAGAATGGGCCTGTACTGAGTGAATGGTTGTACCTCGGTGGCGTCAAAGCATTTATTGATGGCTCTTTAGGTTCTAACAGTGCACTTTTTTACGAGGTGAAGAGTACTATATATATACTATATTCTTTCTAATTCATCTGCTATACATTGGTTGAATATATTTTCATATTGCAATGCATTATATGTAACTTTATCTTTCAGCATCACTATATAAAATCCCACGGTTTATATCTTTCTGCAGGAATATCTTGATACACCTAACAATTATGGGTTAGAAGTGATGGATCCTGAGAAACTTTCCAACCTCACAATGGCAGCAGACAAATCAGGGCTTCAGGTGCTTCCCTATTTACTTCTGTGCCTTGCTTGCTCATCGTATTAGTCAATATCTAAAGTCCAAACACATATGTATGAATCTATAATACAAGTGCATTCAATAGCTCATATGCTTGCACAAATTACCAGATATATAAGTTGCTTCTTTTTCTTGTTCTGTGATCAAGGTTGCTATCCATGCTATAGGCGACAAAGCGAATGACATGATCCTTGACATGTACGAATCCGTTGCTGCAGCCAATGGAGACCGGGATAGAAGATTTAGGGTGAAGTTTGATATTTATAAGTTCTTTTCCTCTGAGCTATTTGCTTGCTCATTTGCTTCGTCTGTCAGTACTTAACATCTCTGAGATGCTGCTTACAGATTGAGCATGCGCAACATTTGGCACCAGGATCTGCCGACCGGTTTGGTCAACATCACATTGTAGCCTCAGTGCAGGTTAGTCAATTCCCAGCTTCGAGGCATTTTGACTTCAAACTCATATGATTGAACTAACAATATCGAAGGCTCGTGAACAGCCGGATCATTTGCTTGATGATGCTGATACTGCTCCTAAGAAGCTCGGTTTTGATAGAGCTCAAAAGGAGTCTTATCTGTTTCAATCTCTCTTAAATAGCAATGCACTCTTGGCATTTGGTTCAGACTGGCCTGTACGTTTCAGATAATCTCTCCATCTATAATATGTTAACATAGAAAGATTTGCATGTTTTCAAACTACGAATTCAAGCTTACTTCGTTGGTCTTTGCTTTAGGTGGCAGATATCAACCCGTTGCACAGTATCAGAACCGCGGTTAAACGAATACCTCCCAAGTGGAACCACGCTTGGATTCCATCTGAATGCATCTCTTTTACCGATGCATTGATTGCGTAATAATCCTCTGCTCTAGCCTTTTTGAAGTCTCTGCTCCGCTTAACTAAATGCATTTTTCTCAAGCATTCATATGCAAATTGTAGGCACACGATATCAGCGGCACGAGCAGCCTTTCTTGATAATCACTTGGGGTCTTTATCTCCAGGGAAGCTTGCAGATTTTGTCATATTGTCAACAGATTCCTGGGACGAGTTCTCGAGAGACGGCTCTGCTTCGGTTTTGGCAACGTATGTAGGAGGAAAGCAAATGCATCCATGATATATGATGAAGTTTCTATCCCATAAACAAGGTTTGTAAACTAAGTATCTGATAAGTGCTCTGTTTCTATATGCATTGTAAATATATGTATACATAAATATAAAAAATTGGCTTATCAATTACATAAACGTTAATTGCAAAATGGATGGGTTAGGTGCACCATTGCTTCTCGTCTTCTAAATTCACACTAGATCATTGAACATTAAAGTATGTGTCGATGTCACATAAACGAATATAATCCAAAATATGTGAAATGTAAATTCGTTGATTTGATCTCATTAAAACTATGAACAATTAATTTAGACGGTTAAGACAATGGCTTCTGTCATGTCGTATCCAAATTGCAAAAAAAAAAAGATGATTGTGTAATTGAATTTGATAATGCAAAACCGTAACTATAGAGAAATTAAAAACTTTTAGAAAACAAAATATCTCATAAAAAATTAAGTTTGGTTTGGTTTTCTTAAGAAAATTGTTGGTGTCGGCAAAAAAAGCAAAAAAGTTGTTGGTGAGAGGAACTTAAGAGAGAGTCAACAACATTTGCAAAAAAAGGTTGTCTAGTGAGGGCCCAAGCACGAGTCACATGGCGAAGGGGAAACTCTCTTTAGACGCGGAAGAAGAGCCTAAGCCAATGAGAATGTGTGGAGCTAGCTGTACTGTCTACGTGGCTATCTGGTTCCAGCCGTCAACTCGGTTTGGTTCTACCACATGGCACTTATTACTGAGCAGAGAGCCCCCACGTGTTGGCTTTTTATTTTTCACGCGCGAGATGACCTGATTGGTCGGCTTACGTCTGGATTCTCTCTGGTCCTAGTTCAAGTCATTTTTCGCCACGTAAAAATCTGATGATTCTATTTTTCTCACGCGAGAAACCTACGGAGTTGTTCTCCAAATCCAAATTCAGATCAAGCTGTTTTTTTGTACGAAAACAAGATTATACAGCTTTTTTATTTATTTTCTATTCTAATCATAGGGCCAAAGTGTAAAACTGATTTTTTTAAAAAATGCGTACCAATATATGGATACGATTATTTGCTAACATGGTGTGTGTGTGTCAGTGTGTGTGTGCGTGTGTGCATGTGTATAAGATATTGGATAATGCACCAAGAAAAAATAGTGAAATGTTATAACAATTTGGATAGTTACCGATAAAATTTTGTAAATAATGGTTGGAGAGACACGAGTATGCGAGAAAAGAGACACAAATTAAAGTGGGAAAGATTCATCTCTAAAACGTGAAAGTAAGATATGATATGTCTTAATGAGTAGCTATAGAGTATAGACACATCTCATTCCCCTCCAGGCTTTTTTTTAGTTAATAAAAAAAATCATATTGTCGTGGTTTAAAATTTTTATTCTCGAAACTAATGCACACATTAGTTTTCGTTCTTTTATTATTCCGCGGAAACCAATTGAATCTGCTGTGCTATATTTTCAGAACGTGAGGTTCTAAAACCTTAAACTCTCTCTAATTGAGATATGTAGTATAATTTCTACAGTTTTAGTATTTGTGACATTAGGTAACCAAAATCCTCACAAAAACATGTTATAAAACGAAGTGCCTCCGTCACGAGACGAAAATGTGAAATCATGTTATGTGTGTGTGGATGTGCACGTGTATAGAACTGAATTGTTAGACTGCATGTCGACTATACAAACTATTTAATCTTTAGATATTAGCATATTGTCTCGACGACAGGTGGCTGATTGTTGGATATGATGATCTCCAATTTCGATATTGGATATTTAATGGAATACGTTCCCATTCGTTTTCTATCACCACAAATTATGTCCATGACATATCTTGAGTGTTCACAACAGCTAAGCAATATAATGATTTCCTTTTTCTATTTAATTTGTTATCTCTTCAACTATATATACGGTCTAATCACTGCTTCAATTCAAAATTGATGATTAATGAAAATTATACCTTTTTTGTTATTGCTACAGGTTATTTATATATAAATTACTGAACGCAAAAGAAGATTATTGCGTTTACATACATTTCTTAAAACTCCAACCAATTACAGTTTATTTTTATTTTTTACTTTGTCAAACCACTCCTCTTATATTCGAGATCTAACTTCTAAGAACACCTCCATCGGTGGTATGAGGAGGGCTGTAATTAATTTATGAGCTGAAAAAAAAACATTTAATGCATTTTCAAAGCAGATACGGTTCTACTTTTGCATTCTGCAGAACCTCAATAGAGATGATGACGTGTCAAACTGACGATTGGTCATTGATTTTTTTTTGTTTATTTTATTGAAATCTCTGAATGATCAAGAAGTTTTGCTATTTTTTTTACTGATTATTTGGTCGATGGAACCAACCGATGTATTTCATCGGATAAAAAATTTATGTAATGTTTGTTTAAATTTCAAATTAATAAAATAATTTGTATTCATAAAATATTTATATTTTAAAAATTATAATTAAAAAAAACAAAATTTTTTTTTTAGAACTCCTCATTACATCCTACCATTGGAGGTTCAAATTTGATAAAGATATAATTAAGGTTCTAAAATCAACAAAATAATTAAAACCATTAAAATAAAGAATTAGAGCCCCTAACTACATATTAGCGTTGAGGGTGCTCTAAGGTGTTCACTTACTTATGCACCATAAACCGCCCTAAAAGTCCAAATTAACTACGATCAAAGTATTTGTTGCCGATCATACTCTTATTTTCTTGGGTACCAACTACATATTACTTTTTTAATTAGTCTAATTTGGAAAACAAAAATTATAAAAACTTAATATTATACATTTTTAAAAAGTAGTTGATATAGACCCGTTTGTTAGGAAGATAGGAGAATTATTATATTAAAATTAGGAACAACTGAAGTCAAAAAAATGTGATAAAGTGTACAGATTTTTGAAAAGTTCTTCATTTAATAGTACAAATCTGGTTAGCTGCATATAATTTTCAAAGATCTGTCTCTTTTAAGTAGATACGATAAGTCGATAAGAACAAATAACTTTCAAAGATTGAAGAAGATAAAATTAATGTTTTCAATTTCCAAATCAAACGTACTATTTTCCTGGTACATAATGAATAAAGATCATGACACCGACATAACAATACTATTGATTAATTATTTGAAGTTGGAACGTTACAATCGGAATGTTGAACTTTAACTCAAAACGGGATTAAGAAACACAAAAAGGGAGACCAAAGTCAAAGGCTAGCTAGGGTCCGTTCCACTCTCTTCCCAAAGTCCTTAAACGCCATCGAAAGGGATTCCGACCAAACCCTCATGTACCCTCTTATTTTATTTTACTTGAATTTTTATTTCTTTACGTAAGACTTGACTAATTATCAGTATACATCTTTACATCTTATCCATTGATCTAATTTTAACGAAACAAAAACAAAGACTAAAAGTCATTAACTATAAGAAGCCGAACAAAATAAAAATATTTGTTTAAGATAATCTCATTGTTTCAGAAAATAAAAATATTTGTTTGGAGTATTATATATTTGAATTTAATTTGAACAAAAGCTTAAAACTGAATTCTGAAATAAATTAAACTTTATTCTTAGCTACATTTTATACTTTTTTTGTTTCATGATTTGTATGGAATGAATTAGATATTCGGCAGTTATCAACAAGCTTTTCACAACTAGATAGATCATGTATCCATATTTTTAATAAGAAGAACATAAAATTTTCTATATTTGGAAATTTTATATTTTGAATAAGAAGAACATAAAAATTTCTATTTAAAGAAAGATTTAGAAAAACACCTAAAAGTAAGGAAAACGTACCGTATAACTGAATGTATTCGTTAAGATATATATATATATATTATAATTGAAAGTTTCCATTAAGAAAAAAAAAACATTAATAAGGGAAATAGCCGTTGTTGTACGTTGACTTTCAAACTACATATGATCTTTGTCTGTCTTATTTTCCACATAATGACGTCTTTATACTCTGTTTCCTATCCATTTCCCTTCACATGACTCTCTCATATTTTCTCCATCTATATATATATCCTCCCATTCTTATATATACAAATAAACTCGTTACTTAAGAAAAATGGCTGATTTGGATTTGCAGAGGAAGATGGTGTCTCCCAAACTCCACGTCACCATTCCGGAGCTGCTTAAGCTCTCCTCCTCCTCCTCCTCTTCCTCTGCCTCCGCCTACGAGCTCTACCTCCGTTTGCCGGAACTCAGGAGCCTCTGGTCCTCTCTGGATTTCCCTCACTGGATCTCCGAGCCTATTCTCAAACCAGCTCTTCAAGCTCTTGAGATTACTTTCCGTTTAATCCAGAACGTTGCTTCCGACACACGTCCTTACATCAACCGCCGTGAGTGGATCCGACGGTTGGATTCGCTCGCGACGAGCCAGATCAAAATCGTGGCCTCAATCTCCGAGGATGAGGAGGAGACGGAATCGACGGCTCCGATCAGCAACAGCTGGAGCTCGCTGAGTCTGTTACCGGAGATCGCAACGTGTCGTGCATCGGAGAGCATTGGACAGAAGATCTTGTGTACCATCGAGAATGAGATGCGTTGGTGTAAGTATACACTCGGTTTAGGTGAACCAAACCTCGCCGGAAAACCGTATCTCCAATACGACGTCGTTTGTCGCCCCGACGAAATACACAGAGTCAAGAACAATCCATACGCCGATCACATTGATAACATGGAGAACCAAACACTATACACTATTCACCAGATTTTTGAATCTTGGATTTACGCTTCCGTGAGTCTCTTGAACCGAATCGTCTCGAGAATCGACGAGGGAAAGTTCGAAAAAGCTTCTGCTGACGTGTACTTGCTAGAGACGATGTGGAAGCTTCTGACAGAGATCGAGGATCTGCACATTCTGATGGATCCAGAGGATTTCCTCAAGGTTAAGAAACAGCTGCAGATCAAATCAACGTCTCAAAACGACGCGTTTTGTTTCAGGTCCAAGGGACTAGTGGAGATGGCGAAGTTGTCGAAAGAGCTGAGACAGAAAGTGCCAGCTGTCCTCGATGTGGAGGTGGACCCTACCGGAGGTCCGAGGTTGCAGGAGGCGGCGATGAAGCTTTACTCGAGGAAGGCAGAGTACGAGAAGATCCATTTGCTTCAGGGGATGCAGGCGGTTGAGTCGGCGGCGAAGAGGTTCTTCTTCGGGTACCAGAAACTGGTGGCGGCGATGATGGGGAGCGCGGTGGCGAACGCGAACAGAACGGCGGCGAGTCATCACGAGTCGTGTGACTCGCTGACTCAGGTTTTTATGGAGCCAACGTATTACCCGAGCTTAGACGCTGCAAAGACTTTTCTTGGAGAGTTTTGGGGACATCTGGTATGCAGTGGACGACACTGACACAACTAAGGCAAACACTATTTAATCCATAGCTGTAAACACTATTGAAATTTTTGAAAAATTTAACGATCCGTGTATGAATATATATTTTTTGACATAAACGAGTGTTTTCACAGAATCAGATGTTACAACAATGTTACAATGATGGTACACCATACACTAGGCTACTATATCTCTTTGTAAGCCTCTACGAGAAAAACCCCATAAGCCACCAATTACAAACTCTCTCTCTCTCTCTCTTCTCCCTCTTGCCGCAAGAGCAAAGATCAGTCCTTTTTTTTTGGGTACTCTCACTTTGTACAAAATCAGTAGATAGCTAGACCATGAAGAGTAGTAGTAACGAGTGGAAGAGAAAGCGGAAACGCACCACTATGTGAAAGCAGCAATCACCAGAACCATAAATTGCGGCTATCTACGGCTTTCATGGAAGTGTATACAAGTGGCATTCTCCCGAATTCTGCTACAAACCGATTTACGCAGTGTGTTCTTTTCTCTGTGTGTCCTCCTATGCTACTGATTCCTGTTGAACCGATTTCATATATCTTACCTACAAAAACAGGCCAAAAGGAAGAAGGATATACTCTTCATCAGCAGAGGTTATTAGAATCATATGACCATAGACAGGGTTCTAAGAGTTGCCTGCGGTTGAAAAATTACCTTTAACCCATATAGGAGGAGCGTTTGTAGCATTTGCGACGAGGAATGACATTGCGATATCTTCACAGTTCCTGTAATTAGATGAATTTCATGCTTAGGTGGTGAGTTTCAATCACAGAAGCAGAGATACAAAGAACACAGAGAGAATGAGAATGATAAGGAACCTGTTCTTGGTTGTGAATTCCCTGATTGATGCCGGCATGCTGTTTGTGTAAAGGCTGAGATACTTTTTGTGGAAGAAGGCTGCCTTTGAGAGTACCATGCTATATGTACCACTCCACCAAACAGACCACCATCCGCTGTAGGTGTAGTAATCGGCTTTATCATTCTGCAGAAATTGAAATCGACTTTGTGATCCAAACAGCATGTACAGAAAAAGATAATTCCAAACAGCATGTACAGAGTTCTTAATAGTTATTTATTACTAGCTGTTAGATCCTATGGATGGAAAGAGAGCGAGAGAGAGAGATTACTAACTCCTTGAATAATGGGAGAGACCTATGATATTCAGATCAGTGAAAGAGTCCTAATAGCAAACAGCTTAAAGACAATGCATATTTTTACCATTTTTTGTCCTGTTGTTTGATAAAGAAGCTTCTTGAAAATAATTAGAAAATAAAAAGTGACATACCGATTTTTCAGGCCAATGCACACGGGGCACGAACCCCACCATTGTCTCTGGGGCACTCTCCCAAACGTTGAATGCAAAATCTACCGTGTGACAAGGAAATATGATGTCATCATCGATTGAGAAGACAGCGTCTGTTTTCAAGTCTTTAATGTCTTTAAACCTGTTGTTCAAACTGTCTTCTTTGTTTATATCAAATCTTAGCTCAACCTCATGCCCGCCTCGCGTTTTTTTCTTCAGAACATTTTGAAGATACTCTTTCAGGGACTCTGATGGAGGGTTAGGTTCACTCCAAACAATGTGGATAGAGTCAAGCCTAGAACATGATGCATAGTGAGAAACCGACTTCTTTAAGAGATCATATCTCTTCCATGTGTTCATTAAAAGTGTATAACCTTTCCTGCAGATTTTGATAAGAAATCCATCAAAATTAGACAATACAGAGCAAAACTATGCGGTCTAACCAAAAGCAAAAGGCCAACTACCTTATTAGAGTTACATTTACTCCACAATTCCTAACACATACCTTTATGCAACTTCGATCATGCAAAGGCGTAGACTAAATTGTATACTCGAGCTCAAAAAACACAACCTTTTACTATAAATAGATGGAGAAACAACGCAAAGTCTCCAATATATTCAACCCAATTAATATCCAACGAAACAATACATAAACAATTTCCTTCGAGGACAATGATAACCAAACCAAATCGCTAAAGCAATTCAAAGTTCTACTAAAACTAATCTGAAAAAAGGTCAAAAGTGGCTCATTTATAATAGCACTTATCAAATATTACTTTGTGCAACCAAATATTACTTTCCTAATAAATAATCTTAGTCTTCACCAGGAGTTACCCAAATCAAAGTTAAACCCAAAACATTACAGCAAAAATTTCGAGGTAAGATGAAGAAAAACTTGAGGAAACGTGTACACACCTTGATCCAGAGATCCGATCTGCGACGGCGGTTGAACTGTTAACCCAACCGATCGCCGAAGGCCGAGAAGACCGGCAAGCGAGTGTGATCAAAGCGAGAGCGATACAGAAAAATAGAAGAAACTTAGTGCTTCTCGCCGTCACGAGCTTCCGTAGCTTCTGATCTCCACGGCGATACGCTAATGAACAACCTCCCATCTCCTTAGAAACGTCTCCTCCTCCCATCTAAACAACGAATCTAAGTTTCCAAAAATAGATAACTCGGAGGAAGAAGAGGAAGAAGAAGAAGAAGAAGAATCTGGTCAACTGGTGTCAAGAGCAGGTCGAGAGCAGGTCGACTCAGTCTTCGCTCTCATGCGGATTTTTGTTTCTCCTCTTCAGTTTTAGTCATGCGTATTATCGCAGATCAGAAGACGAGTGATGTTTTATGGTGCGTCACGGCACACGGTAAGAGAAAACCAAATATCCACGTGTAACCATCGTAACCGTTGGCGTTACGCTGTCTGAAGTGTCTACCACGATCTCGACGTTTTCCCGATTTCAATGGTATACTGTCTTTGGTAAGTAGTGGGCCCATATTTATTTATATACTTACTTTAGTTTCTTGGAAATGGCTTACATGCTGTGACTAAAGATTAAAAAAAAACAAATAAATAAAGGAAAGAGCCGTAATTTTGAATGGTAAATGAAAGGATTTCGATCCTTATTCTGTTTTCGTTTTCATTCTCAGTTTATTCCTGTTTTGGCTCTCTTTTGCTGTTTGTGACTTTTGGATTCACTTGGTTTTGATATTTAATGGATAATTTCATTCAGACAAGAAAAAGAAGAAATATTCGACTCTAATGTTTTGCCGTCCTTTTATGGATAATTACTAATTAGGTCAATAACTTTCCATTTTAGTGGGTTTCCGATGCCACACTCAATGCATCCAAAAATAGCTTAAGATCCCAAAAATCCAAAAATTAGATCTTGTTGGGTCTTCGAGCTTGTTACAAGATTAACACGTCTCTGTATATTGTTAAGTTGATCCTTTTTCTCGGATATACAAGTTGATTTTCAGATCATGAGATTTAAAATTTTTTGTGGTACCCTTTCCTAACTTTACAACAAATTGTACAAAGAATTTCTATCTGAGAAAAGAGTTCGTCATTTATAAGCTACTACGCCTCGGATAGCTGATTGGGCTTTTCGCATAATATTGGCCCAAATCATATTTCGCACTGACTTGAAAATTTTACTATGAAATTTCAAAACACCACAAGAAATAAAAACGATCTTCAGTTTTATTATAAAGGAAAAAGGCATGAAGTTTCCAATTCCTGGTGGATTTAGGATCTCGATCTATTCAAGAAATACCTTTGTGTGTTGTTCACGTTTGATAGAATTTCCCAAAATCGTTCGTCATGGATAAGGAAGTGTTTTGAAACCGAGTTTTCACAGGTTTCATGTACAAGATTGCTTGACCGAATCTGCTGCCAATGTTCTTCACTACTGGGATCTCGCAATCAATCATGGATAATTACTAATTATGTCAATAACTTTCCATTTTAGTGGGTTTCTCAATGCATCCAAAAATAGCTTAAGATGTCAAAATTCGAAATTAGTAAATATGCTTTTACAAGATTGAAATGTCTCTGTATATTGTCACTTTGAGCCTTTTTCCCGGCTATATAAGTTGGTTTTTCAGACCTATAAGAATTTTGTGTTTCCTTTCCTAATTTACAACAAATTGTACAAAATTAATTATGTCTTCTTCTTCTTCTTCTCTATGGCTCGTCTTCGTCTTGTGGAGAAGAAGAATCAACGGACTGTGCGAAATCATAGTCCATTATCACACCATCCATGGCGTGAACGACTATCTTCCCTCTCTTTAACCCCATCTTCACAGTCTCGACGCCATTAACGACCAATCCACCACCATTTCTCTTCTTCCAAATCTTCAGTGTGAAACCACTCAACGACTCGTACGACGCCGTTTCGTCTTTCCCTATGTCTCCTTCCTCCACTTTGTACGGAACCACAGCGAAACTCATGATCCTCGATACGACGGCGTATGTGTTGTCGCCGTCGTCTTCTATTCGCCGGCTATTGTTAAGTTTCAGCCCCAGATCTCGGCTAAATGCTTCGTCGGACGGTACGAAGGCAGTGAAAACCAGATCTTCAGGTAGCATCTCGATCATCATCTTCCCGAAGAATCCAAGTTCATCGGAGAGATCGTATCTAAGTTTGCGGAGAGAGAGGTAGTCACCGGCGACCGGAGGTGATTCGGGTAATCGAAGGAAGGAGAAGACGAGAATTGTTAGTGAAGAAGCAGTGATGAGAAGAAATAGGAATAACACTGGATTCTTCATGAAATGAGGTTTCCTCATCGTTTACATTGATTCATTGATAGAGCTCTGCGAAAAAGGCTTCCAAGGAAGAAGAAGAAGAAGAAGAAAGATCGAAGCTCGATTTGAGAAAGAAGAAGCTAGTACGCTTCGAAATCTGCGAAATTTGGATCTGGTTGGGCTTTTTCTTCGCATTTTCGGCCCAAATCATATTTCGCATTGACTTGAATTGTAAATACTAATAAATACCACAATAAAGGAACCTAGAGTTTGGTAATAATTTTGTTGCTTCTCATATAACCCAAGGGAAAAGAAAGTAGATTATCCGGTTTATGGTAAAATAAACATGGTTTAGGTTTTTTTTTTGAATAATGAGTTTCTTCTAAGCAGTAACTCCAATGGGAACATTCTTGAGTCTTGATGTTCCGTAGAGGGTTTCTTCAAAACGAATGATCTCGTTCTTTGAGCCATAAGCAACTTGAGTTCTATCGTCGAGGTTGATGATGGTCTTGTCAAGCACGGACTTGTATCCATCACTGCTGAATCCGCCAGCATTCTCAACGAGCAGGCCAAGAGGAGCCACTTCGAACAGCAACCTCAACTTTGCCTTAGCCGTAGGAGAAGTCACGTTTGTGAAGATTCCTTTCTCCTTCACAATAATCTGCCAAAAAACAAATTGATAAGTTGTTAAAATTCAAGTTTCTCAGTCAGAAGTAGAAATCCGGTTTAAAGCTTCAACGAGGGAACGAACCTGGTTAACGTCAGGAACCATTCCTCCTGTGTATCGCAGTGTGTACTTCTCTTTCACGTAGTAATCAATCAGCTGATTTCAAAGTGAAGGTAAAGTAGAAGAAGAAGAAGAAAAGCATTCAGAGAGAGTTGTAGTTTGGTTATTAGATTGAAGCAAAATTAAAGTCAGATAGGTTCAAAAGCAAGAACCTTGCTGTATTCGGAGTTGTCGAATGTGGCTCTCAAGTTTCCTGGTGAGAACATTTTCCCTTCTGCGATCTCTGTTGTCTCCTTAACGTGCTGCCATTTCCCTGGAAAAACACTTTGAGCTTAGTCTAAGAAAACCACTCAATGAATGAATCTTTTAAGACGGGAAAGCAGAGGAAAACCTTCATCAAGAAGCAAGAACTCATGAGTTCCTGGAAACCCTTTAACAGCCAAAACATAAGTCGTTCGTGGACCATAGATTCCCATGGCTGCAGCCACTTGATCTGCTCCAGTGACTCCAGTTAACTTGTCTCCAGGCCAAACCCCGAATATGGTTCCCACTGTGAAGTTTGTATCCACAATGCTTGATCCATCCAATGGATCAAATGCAACGCTAAACCCACCTGTCCAAAACAAATTTCATACATTTTCCATAACAATTTCCACGGAATTAGGAAGTGGAAATGTAACTTAATTTTACATGAACCGACCTTCAACTGGACCTCCCATGTCTTGAAGCTCAGGTACTTCTTCAGAGCAAGCGTACTTGCAAACATGCGAGTATTGCAAAGCCTATAAAGACCAATACACAAATCAAAACCTAATATGCTCATTTTCCCGAAAATCAAACTTATGAAACAAGTTATTCAAAATGTAGTATATATAACCTCAAAGAGAAGCTTGTCGGCGAGCATATCGACAGCGAGTTGCTCATCACCAAAGGAATTAACACAAGCTGTTCCACCACAAGAAGCTGTTCTAACTTTGAAAGCTATTGTCCTCAATGCTTCACCCATACACATTAACAAAGTTCTCAGTCCCTTGTCTGGTGTAGCTTGTGTCAAAAACTCTTCCTATACAGTCACACAAGTAAGAGACTTTCAGTATAATCAAAATTAAATCTTTAACACTGAGTTTAAATAAAAATTGAGTCTTTTTTTGTTACTCTAGAATTACCAAGCTTTGGCCAATTTCACATTTGGTCACACTTGAAGCACCATTGTTCTTCGCCTTGGTGGACTTCAATTGCGATCTTGGTGCTAGTCGCAGTGAATCTCCAAAGATCGAGCTCGATTTCAGACGCTGCTTATTTCAAATGTTAAGTACCCGTTTACAATTAGGCACACATTCGTTATATTGAATCAATCAAAATAAGTTTTCTCACTCACTATCAGTGAACAAAATTTTACTCAGTAATCACGCATGTGTGTGAAGTCAGTGCTATATGCATAATTGTAGAAGATACGAAATTACGAACCTTGAAGCTGGAAGAAGCGGAGAAGGAAGAAGGAGGAGAAACCAATGTAGAGGATCGTTGAGAAGAGACGCTTGGGAGGAGGATGCCATGTGAGTAGCGCGCGATGCTGGTCTCCATTGCTGATATTTGATCGAAGAAGAAGAAGAAGAAGAAGAAGAAGAAGAAGAAGAAGAAGAAGAAGAAGAAGAAGAGCTCTCTACAGAGAATAATGGTGGAGACAAAAAATCAAACCCAAGTGGTTTTGGAGAAGATAAAGGATGTTTAATGCTGAGAGTGCCACGTGGCAGTCTGAGAAGATATGCTTACGGCTCTGGTGATGGGCAATTGGGCAAAAAGAGAGAGAGAGAGTGAGGCAAAGAGATGTATTGAGGCTTTCATTTGCCATCATTCATTTGTTGTGTGGTTATGGGTCCTTCTTTATCATTTTCAGATTATATCATATCTCCAATTTCATATAAAATAGAACATTTATAAATTAATACTCGATAAATTAATAATCACTATAAATTAATAAATTTTGCTGGTCTCAAGTCGGGTCAATGTAAAAAACAATCAAATTCGATAAAATAATAATATAATATTTCTTTTTAAAATTCTAATGTAAATATATGGTCTCAACAAAAATATAAATTAATAATTATATAAATTTATGCAAATGTATGTAAATATAATATTTTAAAATATGATTAATGTGTTTGTTTTTACTTAAAGTTGAAATGTCATTGGTTCCCATCTCTCTAATTATTATATCAATAGCTTTTATTGCTGTTTTATTATATACAATCAAAATTTTATGATAATTTTTTATGTGATAATTGATTTTCTTACATGTAAATGTTTTTAAATGCATTGTAATGTTATCTTCAATTTTATTAGCAACAATACTCGTAATAGCTATGGTTTTTTATAATTTTTAAACTTATAAATATTTATATTTTTATATGGAAAATATAATATGGTGTTAAAAACTATTTTACTGTGATAGTTATGATTTTTAATTATAAATTATATTATGAGATTTGTTAAAATTTTAAAATATAACATTATTCCAAAAAAGGTTTTAAAAAATTATATGCGAAAAGCAAATTTTCTCTATAAATTAATAATTATTTATTTATAAATAAATTAATATCATGATAAATTAATAAAATATCATGGTCCCAATATTATTAATTTATAAAAGTTTTACCGTATCTCACCATCACGGATATAGAAAGACGAAAAATATGATGTAGCACACAAGAAAACTTCATTATTATATAACTCGTATTATTTCATTATTAAGTTATATAATACTATATAATATATGTACCATATTTATATGCGATCAGTTGTATTTTATCTTAGAAACGCCTAAATGGACTAATATCGGCGAAGCCCAATTAGGCGTTAGGATTTGGGTGTTAGTATGCTTTAATTGGTCGCAATCTTACATTTTTATATTTCTTTTTGGTAAATACAAGATGATATTTTATTAATTTTAATGTAGAAAATAAGTAAAATAAAAACAAAAAAATGGTACTAATATCAGAGCCAGGTTTCGATCCTGGGACCTGTGGGTTATGGGCCCACCACGCTTCCGCTGCGCCACTCTGATTTGCTCAACAGTTTATAGACGTTCACATTATATTTAACGAATGTTTAGGATTCTTATTTCTATTTGAATATACATTACCCGAACATGATTGAAACAAAAAATCAGAGTGGTGGAAACAAAAAATAAAGTTGTGAGTATTTCTAAGCTCTCTCCTTTAGTCTTTAAAGAAATATAACTTAAAAGGATTGACGATCTATATCCCCATGGGAACTATCATATAGCACCAAATCCACACGGAACTATGACCTCGTTTTAGACGTCCATGAGAGGAAAGTTGTAGATCTAAATCCCCATGTAATAATAGTTCGAAATCTATTTCCCCAGATGTGTTGGTTTTTACAGTTTCTGCCGGTTTGCGATGTAAACCCGAGAGTTAAACCATCAATCGCTGAAACCAAACAAAAAAAAACCGACCCGAACTAAAAAAACCCGATTCGAACCCGACCCATATGACAGCATTTTATTCCCACTTTGGTCCCAAAATCCCCAAATCGAAAAAATTCAGTAAGAATCCTAAATTCGATTCTGGAAAATCGATTGTTGTAATCAGTAATTTCTGAAATCGAGGGTAAGTATAGTGTTATGGGTTCATATTTGAGTGCTAATTGTAGTCTTTTTCTTATGTCTCCCTCATCATCGTCATCACTTTCTGGAATGTTGTCGTGGAAAATTGAAGGTTCGTCCTCAAATTCTTCCACCATTTTCTCGATTTCAGTTGCATCTCTGTCCACTTCTTCTTCATCGAAATCGTCTTCGCCAAGCGCACGACGAATGACTAAGGCCATCGAAATCGTCGTCAACCTCTTCCTTCAGCTTTGATTTCGAATTCAATTTCTAGGGTTTAGGATTTGGGAATTTTGAATTTGGGGATTTTGTTGGGTTTTGGTTTATTAGTTGGGTTTTGGTTTATTAGTTGTAATCGGGTCATAATCCGGGTCATGATTGGTTTAACAACGCTAATACATGGTTTAGCTTTGTTTCCGATACAGTAATCCAACTAAAACCGACCCCAATGGGGTTTGGGCTTTCGAACTTTATAACTGTGGGGAAGTAGATTTCGAACTATTATTACATGGGGATTTAGATCTACAACTTTCCTCTCATGGACGTCTAAAACGAGGTCATAGTTCTGTGTGGATCTGGTGCTATATGATAGTTCCCATAGGGATATAGATCGTCAACCCAACTTAAAACAAAAAATAAAGTTGTAAGTTTCCAGCTTATTTATTGGTCGCTTACCTTGGTGGTGTAGCCATATATGAGGATTCCAAAGAAGTATAACAATGAATATCCAGAGTTATATTTCAGGCAAAAAAACTACTACAGTATATTGCGTCCAAGGGATTCAATTCCATTGTTCCACTTCCATATGCGTAAACTGGTAAACATGTAGTTTTTTCTTCTCTTCACAGTTTCAGAGCAAGACATGTTTTTTGGTAAAAGAATGTTCAAAACATCAGAACTACAAAATTACAATTTCAAGCTAAGATAACTAGGCATCGTTGCTCTGTCAAATGATTCTTGGTGTGCTGCAACTCCACTGGATTTGATTAGCATTTTTCTCTGCCATTAATCAATCTCAGGATTAGAACAAATACACCTACAATTACGACTTCAATATCTTCTAATGTTTCTATGTGTGAGACAAAACTGACATTCCCTGAACGAACCATGACAGATGAGAGTTTTTTCATGCATCAAAACACTCTCTCCAAAATCTAGAAAACGTTTATTCAACTTCAATATGGTCACTCTATTCCAAACATCTTCCCCACACAACAAACAATGGCCTCTAGTTTCTGCAAACATAGCAGTAAGCTATCTAAACCTCTAAGCCACTCAACCTAACAAGTGATCTAATTCCAAAGAACCAAAAAGAGTAAAGCATCAGAGAACCAAAGATAGTACCTCTCGTCTACATCAACAGACAAAGCATCACCAGCTCCAAAAAGAATCCAATCAAAAGCAATCTTCTTGCTTTGCCTCCATCCGAGAACTCAAAGCTGTACTTGTTAGTCATGTTGTGATGCAGAAGTCCCCAGTTCCTGATCCCTTGCTTAGCGTCTTTCTCAACGAGCTCAAAAATGTAAACCTCTGAAACACCTTCTTTCCTCAATGGTGTCCCAGATCCGCTTCTCAGGTGAGCTAACAGTGCTTTCAAGAACATCTCGCTGTACAGCAACGTCGCATCAACTTCACTAGAATCGATTCCCGAGCTAGGCCAACCAGTCTCCGCCACAATCACCGGAAGATTCTCGTGGCCCATGACGGCCATGGAGCTGATCACAGCATCTACCATCATATCGAAGAGATTACGGTATCTAACTCCGGTGGTGAGATCGTCTCTGAAATTGAAAGGGAACTCTTCAAAAAGAGCAAATCCGATTGGAATAGAGAAGCTGGACCGATACATGTTGTAGGGAAAGAGATTGATGAGGAAAGATGAGTTGGTTCTCTCGAGGAATTGCAAAATCGGTCTGATTATCACTTCTCCGTTAGGTTGTTGGAACTGCGCCGACGAAGGAGGGAAAGCCGTCGGGACGATGTTGAAGAAAGAGAACGTCGTGGACACCGAGATCTTGTAGATTCTCAGATCTGTGAGAGATAGATGAACGTTCTGCATCGCCCGGAGGAGGAAAGGGGAAACATCCGGCGAGTACGAAATCGCGTCGTTCCCGACGGAGATTATGGAGATCTTGGTGCGAGGGTAGAAGGGAAGCACATGGCGATAGACCCAGCGCATGGCGAGCGAACGATTGGAAGCGAGGAGAGGAACCAGAGGATTGGGGATAGAGAGGAATAGAGAGACGTTGGTGTAGGCGAAGGCGCGAATCATCGCCGGATTCGAATCGAGGAGCCTCACCGCCGGAATCTTCATCGAAACAACCTTCGCGGCGATTCTGTCCGGCGATAGCATAACGGAGCCGGAGATGGACGCTGGGGTTGAGTAGGTGACTCCGATCGTCGTTGCGGAGGTGGTCGGAGGGATAGCTATGGCGGTGAACGAGATAAGGAGGAGGAGATAAAACGCGATAGAATGCATTTTCTTCACTCGCTTACTTTCTTGGAGAGAGAGAGGGAGAGAGAGAAATCGTAAGCTGAGAATTGCTCAAGACTCAAGAGTCGAAAGGTTGAAGACGAAGTGCGAGAATGGGCGGGAGGATTCTGTTAGAGGAGTGTTTGATTCTGTGTGCTACAGTCTATATTTGATACTGTAGACGTTACTGACGTTGATGTGACTACACGTGTCCTCGAGCGCAGATGTTTTGACTAAAGTCTTACGGAGACGGAGTTTCTTAAACATTTAAAAGCCTCTACTTTACTCAGAGGCTTTTTATGTCAACACACAAAGTTGCATTCCTCCTCATCCTTTGACAATAGAATAACTAATACAGAAACTGGAATTTCGAAAGGAAAGTCTCAGATTTTATAGATACCAAATCATGACAACAAACAAAGACTTCAGGAGACGTCAATGGAAATAAGAAGATCAAATGATAGATTACAAGCTCACACACACAAAGACACAAAGAAAAGAAATAACAAACTGTTTAGCATTAACTTCAATTTAGACTAGAGAGGAAGAGAGGTTATTGAATTTAAGATTCAGGAATCGCGGCTGCGGGTGCACCAGCAGCGACTGCGGCAGCAGCAGAGCGTTTGATGGAAGCGGATTTGATTAAGTGGTTGTAGCTTCCCTTTTCCTTGAAAAGCTGAGCGAAATGGTGCTTGCAGTACAAAATTCCTTCAAGAGCCGCATAGTTGGAAGGAGAAAGCGGGCAGCCTCCATGTGAGCACTTGAAGCAGGACTTGTGATACGTCTGACTCTCCACTGTTATCTGCAGTTTTGAGAATGAAGACGAGACTTAAGCAGGATTGTTTGTGACCAAAGGGCATTCACCAAGAAAAAGAATTATGGTTTACTCAGGTGGCACTAATATGAGAACCAAGCACAAGCCATAGCTGTTAGAATCTGTTAAGAATCTTCCTTTTACAGCTTAAATAGGCAAACCAAAGCAACAAGAACCTACATTTCCGGGGACTATTGCATCTGTTCAAGACATTATGTTTCCTAGCAAGTTTTTCGTAACTAAGGGATTATGTTTTTATCATTAGCATTGAAGAGAATACACAAGATAATCCTTGCAAATGATCAAACTGAGCTTTACCGCAATAAATTTCGACAAAGATCATAGAGGACAGCAAGATGATTTCTATGGTTACAAGTTAATGGAAAATGCAAGAGTGAAGAGCTATTGAGCTTAAGCCAATAATAACCTTTTCGATAGGATACACAGTTTTACTGCAAGTAGCACATTTTTCTTGTGTACCAGAGAACATTCCAGCAACTCGACTAGGTGTCCTTGTCTGAGAACAAACCAAAATGGTTTATATAAGAGAAACGTTCAATCTGAGCAATGTGTCCAAACCATATAAGAAACATTTACCAGCTCCGGAGATGATTTCTCAGCCGGTTTTGCAGCTGCGCGGAAAGAAAAGTACCAAGACAGATTAAACAGATAGCCACAAGAAAAGCAAGTGAAAATAAGATCGAAAGCAAAAAGAAGACTACATACGTGACTGAAAGTTCTTGTTGAAACTACCAGACTCCTTGAAGAGCTGCTCAAAATGAGGTTTGCAGTACAACACACCTTCCATTGATGAATATCTGCTCAGCTGAAAAAGGCCATTAAAGACATTTGCTTTATCAGGATCTGCTTATGGCTCAATTCCATTTGTAGCTGGTAGGCTTGAAATCAGACACAGAATCATTTAAGCAAGAAGATGGAGAAAGGTGAAAGGCACAGACCTGAAGCCTGCTCTTGCAGTGAGTGCATTTGAAGCAAGATCTGTGATAGCTAACTCCATCAGCTGAGAGAAGCTCCACTGGATAAACCGTCTTCTCGCAAGCCTTGCATTTCTGTTGGGTTCCTGTAAAAGACATCCTTCAAGCCTCCTCTCACCTTCTTCTTCTTCTCCTTATAAATTTCAAAAATCCAGAAACAATGAGGTAAGAAGAAACCCCATTGAGCAGATCCCTCAGCGATATTCTAGATACGAGAACAAGCACGATCCGTTGATAATTGGAAGGAGATTAGACCATGGCTTAGTGATCAAATCACAAGGGACCCAAATTTTACACCAAAAAAATTGTAATAGGAGAGAAATACGAATCCGATCTCCATAGAATGAGATCGTAAACCTCAAGAGAAATTATTAAAAAAGGAAGGATCTACTACCTCTCCTTGAGCAGAGACCTTCCAAGATCTGATCCTCGAACGAAACTGCAAAATACACACCCAAAAAATGAAACAAAGAAGGCAGGATTAACCAGAGGAACGAAGATTGAGAGATGCAAAAGGCAAATGTCAACTTGTTCGAAGAGAGAGCTGTTACGTAATCTTTCGTCGACTAACGAAAATGGAGGATCTATGTGACGATGAGGACGAAGGAGAAAGAATAAGATGATCCAGCAGAGGAATAAGAATATAATCGGAGATTTGGGTAAAAATAAAATCCTTTTTATGTTTTCTTTTAGCTGGAGGAGGAGACAGTGGGGTTCCACTTTGGCTTGTCCTATCTCATAATTTTTTTTTAATTAGAATTTCGAATGAAGATCATAGGTTACCCAAAAAAAAAATTTGAAATATAACAAAAAATTTGTGTTCTAATCTGCCTGTATCTTTTACCAAATAAAGGGTTTATTTATCTGTTTATAGCTTTTTATGCTCCTGGAATATGTTCTAGTTTCTAACAACTCAGATTAGGTAAGTATAAACTATACTATCCACAACGAATGATTATAGTCTTGTTATAGATTCGTTTACCAAACAATACAATTTAATACGATCTACAATAATAGAGAAACAAGAATTGATTATTGGAAAACTTTCGAAGACGAATAAATATGCGACGCAACGTTGAGAGTTGAACGTCTGTAACTCTGACCGAATTGCAAAAGAGTTTGTTTATTTAATAGTGAGAATATTTTGATATTTCAATTAAATTTGTTTTTAACCAGTTCGTATCTTTAACAATTATGACATTCAAATTGCAGAAAGAATATCAATGGAATAGCAGTGAAGAAAATAAATTACGAGTTTTTTTGGATCATATTTTTTTGCTGGAATTCCATCAAAATTATATTATCCCAAGAGAAATACTTAGTCTAGAGATAACAAAAATCGACTTGAGTTTAGGACAAAAGTGAACAAAGGATAAACTATAGCTTCTGAGACATGATAATGGAGCCAGATCTTGAAACTACCCACCTGCATCAAGAAATCGAATCAGGATACGTGTTGATGGTGAGAAAGTATAAAACAAGATTCTGGAATCAGACATTACAGAGATGTGTCTAATGGATCCGAACAACAATATCCAGTCTTTCAATGAAGGTGCTTATGACAAGATTACAACAAAACGAAATGGCTAATCTAATCTAATCTAATCTCACAGGGCAATGAATCGGTGCAGATGGTGTACTTTTTGTGTGTTTAGTGATGGTTAATCTTAAAAGAAGAGAAGTAGAATGTGTAGTTACCTCACTCATATGTTGCTTGGGTACATGAAGACTCTCACTCTAGCTCCCTGAGATTAGTTTACACAACAAAATAAAAAGAGTTGAGTCAGAGAACTAAGCATTATAAAACACCCAAGTCACAAAGGAAGATATGTTCCAAGGAAAAATGAAGTTACCATTGACTTTGGTGGTAGGTTTGAAGTGAACTTAGAGCGAACAACACCACTGTTACCATGAGGCCTAGTGACTTTGCCCCAAATGCAACGGTAATGCGAACCGTTCTTCTTTGTCTTTGCTTTGTAGATGTAAGCCAAGCGCTTTCCCTTGTACCAAGCAACCTCCTCTGTAGTGTTCACACCTTCAATCTGGATTAGGGAAGTGTTGGGATACTGGTTCGACTTCGACCTGTAAAGTTACATAATATTTAGTAATCAAGCTTTATACAAACCATCAAACAACTGCTTACAATAGCACAAAAATGTATCATTTACACATAAAGACATTACAGATATTGATGATTGTGAAAATACACTGGCCTAGCAGACTTCTAGAGAATTAGATAACCAAATTTTATACTTTCAATAAGATCTTTGCTATTATCAAAACACTATAGTTCAATATTCGAATCCTACTAACTCAGCACAAACAATCAAGCTTTATACAAACAATCAAACAACTGCTTACAATAGCACAAAAATGTATCATTTGCATCATTTGCAGATCCCTAAAATCAGCGACTTAATACACAGAGAGACATTACAGATATTGATGATTGTGAAAAAAAACACTGGCCTAGCAGACTTCTAGAGAATTAGATAACCAAATAGAGTTCTGGCAACATTGTCTAGTTTCAATAAGATCTTTGCTATAATCAAAACACAATAGTTCAATATTCGACTCCTATTAACTCAAGAATATTGCAACTAAAAACTACAATCTCAAGCCCTCAAAACACAAGAAAACATAAGGGTAAGACGGAAAAATCAAAGTACCTCTTGTAACCGAGGACTGTTCCTCGAACATACAATCTGCAAAACAGCAAAACATAGATTTGGTCAGACGAGTAAACAACTTCGAATCGGAGATTCAGCTAAAACAGAGAAAAAATCAGTATAAATTCGGAACGCTAATTACCTAACTCTTTCTCCTTGGCGTCCCTTCATTTTCAATCCTGCGACTGTCTTCTTCCTCTTGCCTCTTTTATGCCGGCGAGTGAAATACAGAGAGATAAGCCCTAGCTTCCGTTATTAGGTTAAACAATATATATATGGATTCATAAATAAAGCGCACAACGAAACTTTATTGGGCCTATATGTGGCTATTTCATACTGTTTTGGCCCAAAATATAACAATGCTTGGCCCATGAACGACTATTTTTATTACAATAAGAAAGCAATTAACCGGAGTAGGAAACCAATTAAGGCAATAACCATATCAAATGTACGTCTTTGCCAATGTACGTAATTAACCGGATTATGAACCATATAACAATTTTCTTTTCTTTTAGGTTTTCATCATTTCGGAAACCGAATTACCAAATTTTAAGCCAATTGTAAGAGACGTTGGTTTGCTAATTGAACCGAACTGAATCAAACAAAACCGTAAAAACGGTTAAGGAATCTTCTTTCATATGAAGAGTAACAACAATAGAAGGATTACAGCTCTTCTTTTTGGTATACAAGATTACATAGACAATGTCGAAGACTACAAAAGCAGAATTTTGTTTAACTAAACATCAGCAAAAACATGGAAATTCTTGGAGTCGACAGCGATAAGTCTAAGAGCAGCAATTGCAGCAGCAAGAGACATTAACCCAAAGAAGCAAACATTAAGCCAATGCCATAGCTTTTGCACAGTGCTAAGCTTAGTGTTCATAGCTACAAGATACATGTGATTCGCTAATATGAACGTCAGAGGAAATGTGCTTATCGCTCCCGTGAGGCTCATGAAATCTCCGAGAAACGGCAAAAGCGCAGAGAGAAGAGTGCTAACCGCGATGTAGCTTCCTCTTGCTACCGTTCTAAACAGCAGATTCTTCAATGCCAATGGACTTCCTTTGATTCCATACTTTGTGTCCATATACTCATAAGTCGGACTTGCGAAAATCTACACAACAAGTTAAACCAAAAAATGGTTAAGGCCTTCCTGTTTAAGACATGTAAATAGTGGTTGAGGAAGAGAAACTTACATGTAAAGAGATAACGGATTGGAGAAAAGCAGAGATGTTAGCGAGGGCTTTGACCCAGAGAGGTCCAGTGACACTGTTTAACAGATAAGTCTCTGTGGAAGACCCGTAAGCCCAATAACCGATGAATGTAACGGCATACATGGGTAAAACACCAGCAGTAAATTGAAAATACAGAGCCTTCATCATGTTTTTAACCACCGGTTGCTTCACTGTTGCCTAGTTTATTACACAAGATCTAGTGTCAAGAAAACAGATAAAGCAGAGAGCATGAATAGATTGATTGGATTGAGACTGACCTGTATTTCCGGGAGCATTCCAGTGTTGAATGCGAAAACAAGATTTGCTGCAGCTCCTGTTATTGTAAAGAGTTTGTTTATTGATGATCCTTGTATGTTGTAATCTCTTGATGGTTTGTTTACTCCTGCAAAACAAAAAAGTGATCATTTTTTGTTTTGTTTGTTTACATGGTGGTCATTAGAGGTTTGATTCTTCAAGAAAGTTACCATCTTTAACTGATAGGACTATTGCAACAACAATGTAGATCAAACTGAGGATTGTTGAAAGTCCGAGCCAGATTCCAAGAGCTGATAAATGAGGAATACCGATTGCGAAAATCGCACAAACTACACCGGCGATGGCAATGAAGTGAGGCAGCTTCATGAGACTGTCATCTCTAAAAAGTACATACACAGCCTGAAAAAAAGCAGAACCAAAAATGACATTTTTCAAGTCAGGAGCATTTCGGATTTTCTAAAAGGGTTGTTTTTATTGTTGTACCTTTAAGGCGGAACCAGCGAGTATGATGAATCCACAATTAATCATGAAAAGATTGACATATTGCAATCCCCATGTAACCCGATACATCTTTTTCCCTGATCAATCACATGCAAATGAAATCTCTTATTAACCTAGAGAATGTTTGAAAAAATGCGAGATAGAGAGAGATGATGTTTTTCTTACCGTAGATGAAGCCTGCGAGATCTCTGTATCGAATGTGTCTTTTGCCACCAAACTCATGAAGCTTGGCAATAAGAGAGTTTGCGTAAAGGGAGATTGCGGTAGCAAGAATGAGACCAACAACACCACCAATCCAACCCAAAGGAACCATCACTGTCCCCGAATATCCCAACACATAGGCGCTGTTTATACCCGTCGTCAAAACAAATGCTACCTGAAACCATGAATCTGTACAATTTTCTCTCAACAGTTAAAAGCTTACATACAAATGCTTGCCAAAATGTTTGAATACTATGGTTTCCTCAATAGCTATCAACTCATGATGCTCATTTTCATCACCACTATGCCAATTTGCAAGCAAAAGAAAACAGAGTCTACATAACAAGTTTTCTAACTAAAACATCTGGAGGCTCATAAAGAAACTTGAGTTCGATATCGCAATTTCGCATTCTGGAATCATCAAAGACTTAGACACTTTTCACAAGAGGGTATCGCAAAAACTCATCAAAGACTGACACTTTTCGTAAGAGGACACCACCTAAATCATCAAAATGACATTTTTCCCAAGAGGGCACCGCCTAGATCATTAAAGACTAACATCTTTTGGAAAGCAGCTATATATTACACTTGCTATGCATGCATCAGCGAATTTAGAATAAAGTAACAAACTTTCAGTGAATCTGACAAAGAAGACAAAAGTTAATCAATCCTTTAGATTTATTTTCTTTTTGTTTCTCACGTAAAAGTTTTTATCTAAAAGGAGCATCAATCCTCAATTGAGCATACGTTGGTTGGTGTGTTTCTTTTGTTTCTTTTTGCGAAAACATTGGTTGGTGTTCCAAAGACAATATAAAAAACATTTCTTCAAAAAGCTCGAGATCACGCAATAAACGACAAGTCGATGCAGCATAAGACAATCAGGATAATATGTTTTTAATAAAATGAAAACCTCAAAGAGAAAGATAAGATGTTCGAACCGCTGCTAATCTGATGAGCAGTCTCAGGGATTTCGAGATCGAACTGTTCCACTGCAACAACTTTACGATTCCTAGCTTCACTCGTATCCATGATTCAGACAAGAACCAGTTAATTCTTCTGTCTCTGCCTGTCTGCCTCTAAAAACCCTTTTTACTTTCTTCTCCAATCCCAGCTTAAATTATGTCTTCCTCTTTCGATTTGGTGAATTTTGCTGCTCACACTCAGAAAAGCAGCTTTCTCATTTGCTAGAAAGAAGAATTAATCAAGATACAAATTTATTCCACAGGAAAAGTGTGAAATGGAATCGATGAAAATGAAAAAGATGGATTCTGTTTATTTGATCTTTTGGGTCAAATTTTAATTGATGGGTCAGAAAGATGGATACGTCTCTGTGTGTCTGAATTATTTGTGCACGAGATCCTATAAAATTGGAAACGAACGTTTTTTAGTGAATTTTCTATGAAGGAAAATCTCTTTTGGGTTATCTATTAAAGTATCTTGACTCTAAAATAAAGATATGAAAGGATCTTCCGAATTGTTATTTTTGGAAAGTCAATCCATTATCCCAATTAAGGAAATCTTAATATGAATGGGTTATCAGACATGGAAACTAAACACATTTTCCTAATTTTGTTACGATGTTTATACGTATATTTGTTTTGGTAACAGTATAATTAGTTGAAATTTTAAAAGACTAGTGGAGATACCTGAGAACTTGAAAAGTCAAAGAATAGTGGGTGAGGCATCAATGCTGACTTACATTTTTTTTTGGTCAAGTATTATTTTCAATTAACGATAGTGGCATTATATTCCTTTGACTTCTTGTGACATTATCTTTACTTATCTCTTATTTATTTAACAAATAGATTCGTATATATATGATTCGACGCTAACCATATCTCCTATACGTAGTCGAAGATTACCAAATAAGTATCAAATATTATGACAGCTAAAAACTCATAATGGTTCGTATAGAAAACTTTAAAATATTTGAAGCTCGTCGTTACAGTTTACACTACAATGAAGCGATCGACTAAAATCTTTAAAACCAACTCTACTTTTAGAATACTATAACAAATCAACAATCATCTATTTCAGTTTCTAAAAAATGCTAAGTTGAGAAATAAAAAAAAATCTACAACGAATTTTAAAAACAAAATCAGTTTTTACGCAGTCTACGTGGCTTGACTTTATGGAAAATCAAAAAATCAAGCAAAACTTTAATGATGGAATTCTTAGTCATGTCTTTGGAATTTAGTTTGGTCGACGTACTACGTAGTTAGTAAGTCTTGCCAAAATAAATATATTTAATCGCGTTCACATGCATTCGAATTTTATTATTGACTAGATGGACTATAAAATACGTGGGTTTTCATTATATGTAGTATATATAATACTTTTGCGTATAAGTAATGTATGACAATAGAAAAGAAGGCATTGCTTGCTTGCCATACAAAAACAAAAAGGCATCGACTAATAGTTACGTACTTCCTTTATCGAATCTCGATTTCGATACTTAATTTTGGTAAATTCGTCGATCTTTCAACAAAATAACAAAAGAATTCATTGTTTAAAATTTGATATATTGAGGGATCTTACTCATTCTATATAATTATTTAGGAACATATGATATTTTTCTGTAATATGTTAATTTTGTGCGTGGAGCCGTGGACATACGGTTTATTAAATAGAATTGTAATTTTTATAATAAATGGTACTTATTTCGTATAATTGTTGCAGACTGTGTGATTTATACCGTATTAATGTAATATGCTTTTATTCTCTATGCACAACTAATTTATGATATAAATATCTATTTCTGTCGCATAAGTATGTGATAACTTTTTAGGGCTCTAAATCCGTATTCAAAATAATGGTATATCCACATTTACAAGACTACCAAATTAATATACTTTCAAAAATTCATTTAATAAAATTACATGTTATATTTTCACCATACTTTTTACTAATACGCTTTTGTTAGTTTTTAAAAACAATTTTGACATTTGTTATTTACCTGAATAAATTATGTTCGATGTCTTCTTTGACTTCGGTTAAAAAAATTTCTAGCTCTACCTATCACTGGGTATGAATAATTAAGACATTCCCCAAAATAGTTGGGGATTTCGTGTCTTAAAACTAACTATTTCATGTTTTAAAACTAACTATTAGAAGACCAAATGTTTCAACCAAAAAAAGACCAAATGTAAAACTCTTAGAGAGATCTTCTTTCAGTTTTTCTTAGGAAACTATACACATGGATTGGAAAATTACAAACTCGTAGAAAAATGATTAAATGAAGCATAGAGTATATATAAAACTACGTACGTAGACATTGCTCTTGGATTCCCATATTTATATTACTCTCTGTTCAAGGCTTCAAGCTGTTTTGGCAAGCTACGATATGACTACTTTGTATATTCATGCATGTATATATATATATATATAAACGAATATGGTATTACTCAATATATTTTTTTATTTTATTTTACTATTAGTGTGGGTGAGTAGAATGAAAAGATAAATTATTTCATTGTAATATCAATTCAAGGGATCGTTGGTGGGTGCAGAAGGTACCTTAAGGTATCAATGGAAACAATGTCGGTTCAAATGGCTAACGAAGACATGGTTATTGATGAGAAGTATGACAAACCGATATATATTAATTGATCACTGATCTATATTGTCCAAGTTTATCCCCAAAGCAAAGAGTAGCCTAATGAAATGTAATCAAGGGGGTTGAGAAGAAGAGAAATGTGAAAGAGTGTTTCGAGAAACAAAATAGTGAAAACTCTATTTTCTACTGTGATTAGAAAGCCGAATAAGATGACTCCAGTGTCTTCTTTTGGTGTTTAATATCTGAAAGGGACAAAAAATATTAAAATTTTCGTATGAAGAATTTGATATTTAAATTTCTTTTGTATGATATTTGTGAAATTTAAGTACATAAAAAATTAGGAGTGAGCACTTTGGTTTATTTTCGGGTTCGGTTTGAGTTCGGTTTGGTTTGGTTAATTCGGGTTTTATAAAATTCTAACCAAACTGAAATAAGTTTAGTTCGGTTTAAATTCAGTTTGGTTTAGTTGGGTTTGGTTTTAGTTTGGTTTAGTTTTAATTCAGTTTTAAAAAAATCAGTTTGAAGAAAAGAATGATATGTTGGTTTAGGTGAAATTTCATATTTTACCATATTTCAAAAAAATTAATATTATGAACTAACTAAAAAAATAAATAAAATAAGTATATTAGTTTTTTTGTTTGGTTTAGTTTAAAACCAAACCGTTCGAGTTGTGAAAAACTTCAACCAAACGGGTTATATATTAAAAATAGATCGGTTCAGTTCGGTTCGGTTTTTTCCCCACCCCTAAAACAAAACAATGTAATATTACAATTTAAAGTATTTATTTTATCAATTCATTATAAATTCGTTTGCATTAATTATTTAATTACATCACTCATATTATTGGATCTTCAATATCTACGTGACTAAGATCACATTATGTTACACTTATATAAGTGTAATAAAAATACAGTCGACTTCCCTATTAAAGTATTAATTAGTCGACATAGATAAAGTATAGTGCTTTGATTAAAAAAAAATTGTAGTGTTTTTGATCTGTGTTTTAATAAAATGTCGTCGTTTAATAGTATATACATGCATAATGCATTTTACACTGATCGAGAGATCTTACATCTAATTGAAGGTTGACCCACGGTAGGAAAAAATAATAAGTGGCTGAAATCCTTTTAAAATGGATCACTGGAGATATGAAAGCTTGACCAGTGAATATCATTATCTATTAATTACTTTAGAATATAAAGTTAGCATTTTCCAATAAAAGGCAGACAAATCAATTTATTGGAAGTCTCTTTACACTTTCACAAAGCATCGAATAATCCGAAGAAAATTTATTCAAATGTTCACATATTTTCATTTAGTATATAGGGAGCGTAGCATTATAAATTACGCTAACAGAATCATTATTATTTATCTTCTCTCTATCCCAAATTCAATCTAGTTTCTTTCTTGTTCCAAGTTGTATACACTGCCCTTATAAATAAATAAAAAAGTTGCGTTAGACAGGGAGAGTTGTAAGAAAATATTAAGCAGATAATTATATGAAATATTACACAGTAACATGTTGTTTTCCAAAGCTGTTTACAAATAGATTCATGTGAGAGTCATTTCTCGAATTTTTTTATGCATACTGGATTCTTTAGTAAGAAAAAAAGAAGACACTGGGTTTTTATGACAAATTCGAAGTAAGATTTTTTTGTGGTTATATTTAATGTTAGTTTTTTGTTGTTAACGGATTTTCAAGTTAATGCTATGATATTCAGAATTAATTATTTGTTCCAAACTTTCTTTTTTTTCCAAACTTATCGATACAAGTGGTGTAAATTCATAATGGATCAGATTCTCACTAGTGCAAGAACTACTTTACGGGATCCAAGAACTTCTTGATCTAGGATTTCGAACTAGTAACGTTAATGAAAAGTAATTTGAATTAATATACTAGATACTTTTCAATAATTATAGGTGAAAAAGAACACCCTAAGAAAAAAAAAAAAAAAAACTCACGGTTGTATTATGCTTATAGAATAACAGCAAAGAAAAATCTTAAGTTTTTATAAATAGTTTCTATAAGCAAATCCTGCCACGAAATTTTGAACAATAAAAAAAAAACATGCCACAACATTCAGATATAGAAAGAGGTGTGTACGAAGAAAAAAAAAATCATGTTCTTGTCTTCTTGGCATGTATCCAAAATCTTTGAAACTTACTTGTAGGAACAAAGTTTTATTTCTTGACGTAAATGACTGGATCGACTCACCGAAGAATCTCCCACCGGTGAAGTCTCCGGCAGTGAAACCCTCCGATCAAAGTGGAAGCTACCAAAGGATGAATCCAAAGAGATCGCATGATCCGGAAAACGAAGCAAAATTTTGGGATTTTTTCCATCTTTCGATTGAGAATATTAAAATTATCATCATTGGGAAATAAGTTAGCTTAATGAGGATCAATGCGATCCCTTTGGATCCTTTCTCTAGTTGCTGTGAAGAACTCTCTCTCTCTCTCTCTCTATCTAAGTGGGAGCAATGGTGTTTTTCTCGAAGGCCATGTATATAAAAGATGGCCATGTATATAAAAGATGGCCATGTTCCTCTTCTTGTTAAATAAATAAATAATTTTTTACCAAAAATAAATAAATAAATAAATTTCTTATTAAATTCTTTTTAATTTCCACCTTCTCGTCTTTAAACTTACTTTTTAATTATTACTATTTCCACTTTGAGGGTTCCTCTATATTTGACTTGAAAGAGTAAAAAAGACGTCTACAGTTTAGACGAAAATTTGTGGTTTTAAGGCTCTTAACTCATGATTTATATCTTATTCCGTTATTAATATTATCTTTCAACGTTTTATGAACATACACGTCGCAATGTACAACATCATTTATGGGATTAATTAAGATGTGATTTCTGTAATCTTTTTGGAAACTCTAACTACTATACCACCAAACATGGAGTTTATACAATACTCTCTCTGTTTCATTATAGTTGATTTTTTAGGTTTTTTTTCTTATTTCATAATATCTGATTTCCTACATCAAATTAATGCATGTCTTTTCTTTAAATTGAATGAATAATATTAATGCATGTTACTTTATTCCATTAATGTACAGTTAAAAAAGAAAAAGTAATAATAAAAATAATAAAATCAGTTGTAAAAGTAACTTAATTAATAAAATAAACAGTAAATAATTGAGCATTTATAGTTTTCTTAATCTATGTCTAAATATTCAGAAAATCAACTATAATGAAACAGAGGGAGTATAACACAAATCCAGATATGAATACTCCGTAGCATTAACAGCATAGTTGTTTAACTGTGCTAGAAAATGGTAAATTGCTAAATTTAAGACACACAACATTCAATTTGTTTTCTGACGCCAACATTCCATTTTCTTATAACCTTTTATTTACGTCCATGAAAATCAGAATAAAATTAAAAAAAATAAAAATTACAAAAGCTAAAAAACTACATCAAGGCCTAAAAAAACCAGTAAACCTGAAATCATAAAACCTAATTTATCTCTAATGAATTAGACGCTCATATACATAAATAATATGCTACAAAAGTTATAGAAAAAATATAAAAATAAATAAATTTGTTTTATGACTGTCGATTAACGTGTAAAACAAATAGTGTATGTTTACAAAATAATTAAAATGTGGATTAGTTTTAAAATTATACAATGTTTATAGATTATTAAACGCAACCTCCCTTTTTAACTCATTTATTTTTTCTAATACGAAAACTAAAGAAACATTATCAGCCAATTTTCATCAATATCTATATATATAAAGTAAAATGTTCTCTCTTCTCATGATGCCATATCATTTTCTCAAACTCTAAAATTTCGACATATCATCAATTCATTTATTAATTTATAATTTAAACTTTAATTCTCATGGTAACTCTTATCCATTAATTTAACAAGAATATGAAAAGACATTCTTTGTAAATAATAGTTTATATATTAATGCATTTATTCATTATTATTTTAAATGATTTATTTTATTTATATGATTTGATAGATATGAATAGTAAACCATAAAATTTTAAAACAGCTGGATTTGGATTCAGTTTTGCCAAATCCGAGAAACAAATTCTCGGATCCAAAATTTTAATATCTAAAAAATATTCAAATTTGTTTTAAAACCGTTATAAACACTAGAATATAACAAAAGACATAAATTTAAAGAAAAATAGAATAATAGATCATAAAATTAAATGCATATTAACCGGTAAAGAATATTCGCACGAGTTTCAAAAAGCTTGAATGACAATTATATCATTTTCTATTTTAATTATTTTTATTATTTGTAATAGCATATCATGTAATAATTTACAAAATAAAATTTATTTTTTAAAATGACTACTTAAATAATAATATAAAGATGTGAGAATGCATATTTTGTGAAACAAATTGTTGTATCACAAAATGTTAACATGTTCAACCTAATCTTTAAAACATAAAATGAGTGAAGTTCCCCTTAAAAATTATACAGAGCTCAGATTAGAGAGGTGACATTAAGAGTGGCTAGAAAAAAGAAAACTCTGAGAAATATTGAAATTTCAACCGGTCTAATATGTTGTGCGTGGTTCAAGATGATGCATTGATGAGAGAGAGAACATGAGAGGGAAAAGGAGAAGGAGAGTGAGAGGGAGAGGGAGATGGAGAGGGAGATGAAGATGGGGAAGGAGAGGGAGAGGGAGAGGGAGAGGAAGATGGAGAGGGAAATGGGTGTAGAGAAAAAGAGAGATTATGAATATATTTTAGAAACATGTTAGAGAATCGATATATTTTTAAATAATTAATTGTCTATTACATATATTTTTTTTTTAATGCAACAATCAAGAATTGTATATATTCGAAAATCATAAACCCACATAAATATAAAGATATCTACAAAAGAAATTTGATTTGAAGTTTTAATTGATATATTATTTGATTATTTTCTCAATATTATATATTAAATTATTAAATACTATAAATATATATAAAAAATTGAAATACAAAATCTAATGAAAAATTGATATTGTAGAAATTTCTTTTAAATATGTCAACAAATACAATACAAAATTCCGCGCGAAGCGCGGATCAACCCCTAGTCAATTTTAAAAAACACTAAAATGTAGGATTAATTTTCTGTCAATTCAAATAAAAAGACGCTAAACCATTAATTTTCAGTCTATCTAGTGGTTTCATTGGCGGTGAAATTAATTTTGTGGGTCACATAAGCTTCAACAACTCGTGCACATCCATCTTACAAATTTGAATTATGTAAATATAAATTAATACATAATTGGTTTTGTCACCATGTATTACAATGATTTTTGTTTTAACAAATTTATTGCAATGATTTTGCTATAAGAGATATTAAACTATGGAGATTAATTTACGTAATTTTCCCTAATACCCATTAAAGATCAGACATATAGAAATATTAATTCAACTTCCTATTGGTTTCCAAACTTTTTGATGGTAATCATTTTTTTTTACTCCGTTTTTGTGTTTAACATAAGTGTAAATATAAAATTTAAAAGTATGTTTCACGTTTCAATATGGTGCTAAATGCTAATATAGTAGTCTAGTTTGAAATAAATAAATCTTAGAGAAAATACAATTACTTGAGTTCAAAAATTTTAATAGCCTTTTCTCAAACAACCCAGACAAACTATCCCATCTTAGATATTCCCCACAAGTTGGGTGGCACTATTAATTATATTTTTGTCGTTTTATTATCTTTTTAATTTGTTCTTAGCTTATTTTATTCGAAAGTTTAATTTTTGTGTGTGGTCCATCCCATGTTCCCCTTCGCTTTTGGCACCAAACATTTGCTATAGACTCTTCAAAATATTTTTTTTATAAATTATTTTAAATTAATAATATCATTATATTTTTCTTTATTCCTAAGTAAAATGTGAGGAGTTGTTCCAAGGATAAATCATTTTCTTCTAAATCGCCTTATACATAGGCACATATGCAATCATAGGATCAGATTCAAGTCAAAGATATGGTCATATGATTGACACCTAATAAAGAAATATTATATTAATGGATCCAATGCTTCTCCATCGTTTTACACATATCCATATATGCGTAACATTATTCATAATACTATCAAAGATGCTCATTATGCTTCTCAATGATTAAATTAGCTCATAGACATCACATGTTTTCCATATTTCCCTTCAAAATATCACATGCAAAAAAGCAACACATACTTCTTCTTTATTTTCTAAAAATGACAATTTGGCGAATCAGTAACCAAAAGGCTAAGGATCTGTATTATTAGCGGATGTAATAAATCCATGATGCAATGTGTTTCCAAATGAATCAATCCACAGAGTGGTTTACTGTAACTATCATATAAAATAATATATCATTATAAAAATTATATATTTCAAAATTCCAAAATGTGAGCAATCTTTAAACATGTCATCACTGCTTGGCTTGGCCAGGAGAAGAAAAAGGAGAGAAAAAGAGCATGAGCATGTGGCCTACGGTGTTTCCCTCTAGTGGATTAAAATTTTGAATATCTTATTTTATCAAAAATATATAATATATAGAGGTGGGAAAACAAAGAATCTACAATAAATCAGTGCACATGGAGAGTCTATTCTACATAAGGGAGGTATTCAATTTCATACCAGACAAGGATGATCTTTGGCATTTTCCATCTGTTCGAACATGACTCGAGTTACAGCATATATATACGTAGAAAGTTTTTTTTTATATATAGTAAGAATAAAAAAAAGTGTTGGAAAATACTTTATATTAATTAATCAGAAAGTATTTATTAGAGAAACGTGAAAGTTGGAATAGAATGAGAATTTCAGAATTGTAACTAAGATTGTGGCAGTCTTCTCAATCACATGATTTGTGTTTGTGCTTTTGTGACTACTAAGAACCTTTTCTTTTACAGGTAAAGATATTCATTAATATTAATCTGTAAAAAAATTTAGCATATCCACTATGCATAAATTATTAGTGGACCTTTCATGGAATAGATTAAAGGGCCTAAACATTGTTTACAGATAGTTAAATTAGTACTTACTTCTGTCATCATCATTAGGCCTAATCACCATCACGCCAACCCATATGGGTTAGGAAAAAAACTTGTAAAGCATTTGGTCATAGCGTGTACCTGAAATGAATCATGAGAATTCCATAAACTTTTAGATTTTAAATATTAGGGAAATAACTGCATGCTTGGCATATCAATACATCGATATATACCTGTCCTTGAGATCGTGTTTTGTGTAATACTGCATATATAAATACGAAAACAATACCTAATGTAATACCAACTGTTCTAATTAATATTTAAGTTTCGCAAGGAAAATGTATAATTGAAAAGAACTCTAGACATTTTTTTTTTGCATCAATCTTTTTGTTAGGCAATCAACAAATGTTGTGATCATTATACGAGTGGAATCCATCCAAAACCAATCGGCCTATATATCATTTGTTGGCCTTCTCGAAGTTGTAAGGATATTACTTCAAAAAACATTGAAGCTGTAGTTAAGAACTTAAACTATACATTTACAGCCTAACAACTGATGAAGCGACAAAATTTGATGGCAAAAAAATATGGCATAAAAATTATAGCAAAATATTAAAATACTTGTGGTAAAGAGTACCTTTTGGCGGTTCCATGCCATCTACAAAATATATTGAAAAAAAAAAGTATATATATATATATGAAATTGTGAAAGTTTTAGGCAGCAAACTACTGTTTAAGTTTTCATTTATTATTCCTATGAAGCTATTACATAAATTTATTTTAAGTTTTCTTACTATTACTGATCAGCTGCATTATTATTGCGTCAAAAGTTTAAAACTAAGAATTCTTCATCAGATAAACTGTAAGATACATGACCTACGACGGTACGAGAGGAAATAGAACTAATGGGGATACACATAGCCAATATATATGGAGAGGCTTTTAAAAAAAAAAATGATTGGTCGTTGGAAAAGAGTGAGATCACAAACTGAAATACAAGCAATTGCGAGAGAAGTGTATTATCCTTAACCACTTCTCTTCTTTCATTTTTTTTATAAAAAACATACTGTATATCAATACGTATATAACATGTATGATGCATATATATGAATATCATATCATATTAAAGTGTATGTATTGGGAGACGCACGTATGGATGTAGAGCATATGGTAGGGTAAAATGGGGATGCATGGTTTGTAGTTGTAGATAGATGAAATCATGAAAGTGAGATATACAAGTAAGACAGCAAAACAAAAGTGGGTCACTTAGAAAAGATCCCAACGTAGAGAACATAATATGTATTAGATGTCTCTTCTTTGTTGGACACCAACCCCAGTTCCGCACACCTCTTTGTCGTTCTTTCCATCTCCTTATTTCGTACTCACCATGTCACAAAACTCATTATTTGTGTATATATATAGAGTTCAACTTTATTGTATACATAGGTATATTGGTTTTCATACACTTCAATTTGTTTTGTTGGCTAACAAGTTTGTATTACTCTGAATTTCGTTAATTTTTGCTGACCCATTATACCAAAATATCGGTCTTATTACATTTGAATTTGTTTGTTGGCTAACAAGTTTTGATTATTTAAAATTTCGCTACTTTTTGCTAATCCATTAATTCGAATTTGAGATTAGTTTTTGGAATGTATCATGGCTGAAAATAATAAGTTCGGTTTTCGATTGATCCACAACTTCGACCAACATGCTGATTACTATCATATATAAACTACCAAAAAAGTGATCAGGTGAATTATTGATTTTTCAGGTAGCTGAAATAACCAACTCGAAATCAGTTGGTTCGAATTCCGAATTAAGGTTTGGTGTATGATATATAGCTCAAGTAAAAGGAAGAAATAAATTTTATCCTTTTCTAGAAGACCACCTCTAACTGTAGGAACTATATATATGTACAGAGTTAATTTTATCTATACTAAATTTAAAAATGTGCAGTGAGGACATAGAAATGAGCAGTGAGCACATCCTTGCTGAAGCGTTTTTAGTGGAGGAACGTAACAAGGACGAGTTGAGTAAGAAGGCACCAACTCTTATGGACCTACTTTCGTTTCTTTGCATCAATGCTTCCACCTTTCAATTCTCAAGTCGTTTTTATTTATAAGTCATTGCGTCAGTCCACACTTTCCTTGGTCATCTTTCTATTAGTTTGGTCGAAAAATTAGTTGTTAAGTTTTATGGACTTTTAACAGAATGGGTTTTGAAAATTTTGAGATCCCAAATAAAATAAAATGATAATTTTTTTAATCGAAAAAATATTATGAGTTTAAATATTACAAAATTATAATTATTTTTGGGTTATATTAGATATATCAGGCCGGGTCAGTGTAGACTTTAATACATGTCTATTGGAATAATTTAAGAACCAGAAATCAATTTTTCTGTTTCCATGTAATGTAACCTTCCCTTAAGAGAAATATATACAACCAGAAATTTTTTTTTATAAAAAAAGGAGAGATCAATGTATGTTACATATATATATATGTATGTATATATATGTATATATATATATGTACATAAATGTGTGCATGGTTAGAAAGAAATGAGGTAAACGCTTTTGTCAGAAACGGAATGACGATATTAAATGTATTATTCAAAAGCTAGCTAAGAATTCGACGGGGACCATTTCGCGATTTTAATTCCTAACAAAGATATCAAGTTTATTTAACTCCTACTCTACTACATATACAAACCTTTTTTCACAAAATAAAACTACAAACATTTTTAAAAATTTAATAATGATCACAGTAAAATTACATGACTATAATTTACACGAAAATTCTTTTTTTTTTTTTTTGGTTTGGTCTACAAATTTGCGACGCCGAGTCTACAAATTTGCTAACACGTATCGATATGTAAAGGTTTTCCGATTTTAGTGTCGAGATTGAACGGATATTCTTCTTCTTTAATACACAGAGAGGTATAGTTTTTACTTACATGATCAATGTCTTTGGTTGTGGAGTTTAGCGTGTTATATCGAGTAAACATTTAACTTACTCTTTATTTCAAAATGATTTAAACCTAAAACGAAAGTTGTCAAGAGTTGATAAGAAGGTATTAATAGCACGTGGCAACATTAACTTAGTGTCCAATAAATAGAAGACAGTGTCATTGTCTATCTCAATTCAGTTGTCCTAATTTTAGGGCAAGAGTATGCATGACTCGACGCTCGTGTCGTTTTCTCTTAGGTCTAATTTCAAACCATTGACTTGTATGTTACGAAGTTTTCCCAATTAACCCATAAACTAAACTAATGTTATAAAAAAAGTTCGTCAGCAAAAGTTTATATCGATTCTGGAAGATTGCATATATTTTTTAATCGTTTTTTTTATATCCCGAGAACTTAAAGCATAAATTTCCACACCGTTACGCTCGCTTTTTTCGTCACTGCGACTGCGTCGATTAGACGTCTCCATCACACGTCGCGTTCATTTTCCTCGTGCTACACCACGAGGTACCACTGACTTACATGTAGGAAATTAATTGTGTGTGGTTTGGGAATCTGATTTTAATTTTTATGGTGAAGCTTAGTGTAGGGTTAGATAACGAAAAATTAAGAGTGACTAGGAATGATGATTTATGCAGCGTGTTTGAAAACAAAATAAGGATAAAGAACACTAACATAAAGACTTGCAAATATTATGGTTAGCAAATCCGTGATTAACATAAAAAGGCAAGAAGTGGTAACAAAAGAGAATACCGTGTTTTACTAACCAACAAAAAAGGAATACAGCGTTTATAACTAATTTGAACGTTGTAATTTGTTTTATAAATAATTTAACCGTAAACATCGATCCACAGTTCGACAGACAACCTAATCACGAGAATCAACCGGATTATCAAGAACAGAATCGCCTCCTTTCCACATCAAAATTCGGCGGTGGCAAGCAAGATTCTCTAGCTTTAGCTGTCTCTTGACTAAATGACTAGCTAGGATTCTGTGGCCTCTTTCGATTTCAACTACAGGACTATTAAGTTACCGGTTACACTACTTGGTTACAGGATTATTTTAGTGGGCTAAGAATTTCCTTGGGCTTTGGGCTTCCTCGAACGTCTTTGGTTCCACTGTGTCTTTACTTGTGTGTTTTATCAACCTTTTTTCTTTCGGCCTAAGTTGACTTATTGTATAGTTGAGTAAAGTCTTTTTGCTACATTTACATATATGCAATGGAAAAGTTCAAAATAATTTATATGTATTTTCTCTAATTATTTCACTTGTATGCTAAAACTTATCACTTACAAAGATCTCGCACCTATAATTTTTGTTGTTGTTCTCAGTTTTTATTTTATCAAAAAAGAAACATAAATTTGTAGACGAAAAGCTGTCAACTGATAAATTATATATATAAAAAAAACCAAGTAAAAATGTAGTGTGAAAAAATGTCAGTCAATTGATAAATTTATGGAAGTGGAAGTTTTTGTCTTCAAATAAAAATAAAAATGTCGTGTGAAAACTGAAAACGGCAAAAAGGTAAGCTATAATGATGACTCATAACAGACTGGGCGTTATGGAAATTCGAGGAAGCAAAGGGTAAAATAGTAAATCCCAACAAAAAAAGACCGCCTCCTCGCGAGAAGGAAAAAAAATTAAATCAAAACGAACATATTTGAAGAAAAAAAAAGAGCCTCGTTAATAAACCTTCCACTAAAGCTTTTTGCAGTTAGGAAAGCAGACCCAAAATCAATTTTTCTTCTTTTTTTTTTCAAAATTTAATTCATTTCTGGCAAAAAGAAAATAATGGAAGGAGAAGAAACTCATCGATCATCGGAGCCGTTACCTTTACTATCCGCCGATTCCGATGAAGGAATCAGCGCTGCGATTGAGGCGGAGCTAGCAGAGTTAGCTGCCGGAGACTCAAGCGGCGGCGGAGGAATTAAGAGCAAAGTGAAGGGACCTTGGTCTACGGAGGAAGACGCCGTGCTCACGAAGCTTGTGAGCAAGTTAGGTCCAAGGAATTGGAGTTTGATCGCTCGTGGAATCCCTGGCCGCTCTGGAAAATCTTGTCGATTGCGTTGGTGTAATCAGCTTGACCCTTGTCTCAAACGAAAACCTTTCTCTGGTTGGTCCCAAAAAAACCCTCGATTTCCTTCTTCTAAACATCTAATTTCAGATTTCCTGCTTTCTCCGATTCCTCCGGTTTCCAGAGGATTTTGGTTTCCACTTTGGTGTTCTTCTGGAATTGTTCGTAGTGATTCATGGATCTTATATCCAAATCTTGGTGATGACTTGTTTTTGATGCGTTTTCTCTACTTTGATTTTCCTTGTTTTGGTGGTAATCTCTGTGATCTAGTGTGTGAATTCTGTTTCCAGTGTGGTAGAGATTATGAACTGAATAAGACTGTTTTGTTGTGATGCAATTCAGGGAAAATGTTAGCTTTAACTTTAATGAAACCGGGATTAAGGATTCGCACAGTGTCACGAGCTATGTCATAGATATAGATAGTCTCTTAGCTATTCCCAGAACTAATTACATTGTTACATGAAGCATAGAAAACGTTGAGCAAGAGGTTTTCAAACATGTTGCTTTTGGAAGTTTGGCTTTTGTAATTGATGTTTTTCGTTTCTTCCTGATTGATATTCTGTAGATGAGGAAGATCGTATGATAATATCTGCACACGCCATTCACGGAAACAAATGGGCCGTGATTGCGAAAATGTTGCCCGGAAGAACAGATAACGCGATCAAGAACCATTGGAACTCGACGCTTAGACGCAAATACGCAGATCTATGGAAGAATAGTCAGTGGATGGCCAACCAAGTTACTACTGCTTACGTCAAGAACGAGAACGTCGAGGGAATATCAAATCCATCCTTCAAACAACAATCGCCTCAAGGAGATACCATCTCACCACCAGAGCCTCCACAGGCTAATGATGTTACAATGGATGATGCAGCTAATGATGTTACGATGGATGATGCAGCCAATGAACCTCAAGAAAAAGCTCCAACAGAGAGTAACGCTCCGATAGAAAGTAACGTGTCTCGCCCAGTGGCTCGTGTTGGAGCGTTCAGTGTGTATAACCCTACCAGCCAGAGAAATGGATACAGGGATCACAATGTAGTTCCATGTGAGGGACCATTGATTCAAGCGGCTAAACCTGATTCATTGGCTGGTAGATTTCTACAATCTCTTTGCGATGAACCTCACATCCCTTCGAAATGTGGTCATGGTTGCTCTACTTATCCAGCTGGAACCAAGTTTTCCCCTAACTCGGTTTTGGGACCGGAGTTTGTGGATTACGAAGAGCCTCGTGCGGTTTTCAACCAAGAACTGATATCTATAGCAACCGATTTGAACAACATTGCGTGGATAAAGAGTGGCCTTGACAACACCATTGTCAGAGAAGCAGAACAGAGTTTGAAGATGGATAATTTCAACAGTTTCGATGATCCTCGAATCAAGTTTACTGGAATGATGCCTAGACAGGAGTTCTTCTGTGCAAGAAGCTGAAAAACTCTCAGAAGAAGGGCTTTAGATTCATCTTCCCCTTTTTGATTCTTTGCGCTTTGACGCACATAGATGATGATGTTCATGTCGACAAGTACCAGACTTGTCGAGGGTTTTTTTCTGACATTTGATTCGGATTTGATGGAAGAAAGATTAAAACAGAGTCTGTAATGATCATTTTCAACATTTTGATCACATTCGTGTCTCTTATACATAAAACAAAATCCCAAATCAAAGATATATACATATTTCAAAATATACTTTTGCATTTACTAATTCGTTTTATCAAATGAGAATCTCATTGATAATATGTAAATGGGAAACATTTCGTTGGTCTTGCAAAGAAAAATGTAAAATGCAGATCACATTACATTTCTTCCGGCTTCTTTTTGTAACAATTCTTTTTTTTTTCTTTTTTGTTATAATAATTAAAGAAAGGATAATTATTTCAGAAGTGAAATAAGAAACAACATTCTTCATTATTCTTCACTTCCCTCTCGTATCTCACCACCACCTATATCCAAAATAATATAATATAATAATATACATATATATAAACACATATCCTTACTTATATAATATCATAAAATATATAAAACGTTATTAGCACGAACCGTTCTTATACCGTTCCTATGCCGAAAATGTGAGGTTTAATTTTATGTTCAATCCATTTACGTTTATATACTATGGTCGGGATGATAGGCGTTGCCTTCTCCGAACCGATCGTTATGGAGGTTATGCCTTAACGATCATGATCATATGATAGACTATGTCTCCTCAAATCAAATATTTGTTTGGTTTGTGATTATATGGTAGTTGTCTCCTCAGATCACTGCCTACATATAATAAATGTCCCGAAAACATTTAAGAAAAATGTCCCGAAAACATTTAAGAAAAGTTTATGAAAAACTAAAAAAAATATTATGTCCAAAAGACATACTTGAAAAAAAATGTTCCGAAGACATATATATATATAAAAAAAAATTCCAGAAAAACTATATAAAAAAATATATATATCCAGAAGATATATAAAAACGTTCTTGAAGAACTGCTTAATAAATCTCGTCTAGAAGACGAATATTTATTTTAATTCTTGTTATTTAATTTCTGTTTATCATTGCTTTAAGCCATGATTCTGCACAAACCAAATGATGAAAACATATATATTTACGACGATTTAATTTAATCATTTACGACGATTTACGACGATTATACATCGATAAAGAGAGATTTGGGTTTTTGGGTTTTCATCATTCGGTTTGTACAAAATGATGGCTTACACCATGATTTATTGATCAAACAAATTCTGAGGAGATTGCAAATCTGAAGGAGATTTTGGCAGGTATTGCCAAGATTTTTGCTTATGGAAAACCAAATATTTAGATAATCTTTGTCAGTGGGTCTTTGTTAAACCTATGAATTTGTTTCAACTACAATGGTTTATGTCTTTGTTTTCTAATGTAAGCCCTCACAGTTTCAATCAATGTTTTCCATGTATTTCTAATTAAGAACATAATGTTTATGCTTAGTTTGACAAGGTTTTTATAGTATTACTATGTAGTTTGACATAGTTATTCATAGTAATACCAATTTGTTTGACATAGTTTTTAATAGTATTACTGCTTAGTTTGACATAGTTATTCGTAGTAATACCAATACGAATCAAAACACAAGCAATTTAATTTAAAGTAGTTTTACGAGTAATACAAATCCTAACACTAAAGCAAGTTTCTAATGTAAGTTTATTAATAGTTTTATTGTTATTCTTTTTGAATTTCTGAGTTTATGAATTGTTTTATTGTTATTCTTTTTGAACTTCTGGGTTTATAAATTAATATTATTGTTGGACTCTTTGAATATCTGGGTTTTCATCATTTGGTTTGTGCAGAAATATGGCTTACACCATGATTTATTGATCAAATAAATGCGTGAAGAACTGAAGACCAATTCTGATGAGATTGCAATTCTGAAGGAGATTTTGGCAGGTATTGGTAAGATTTTTGGTTATGGAAAACCAAATGTTTAGCTAATATTTGTCAGTGGGTCTTTGTTAAACCTATGAATTTGTTTCAACTACAAAGGTTTATGTCTTTGTTTTCTAATGTAAGCCCCCACAGTTTCAATCAATCTTTTCCATGTATTTCTAATTAAGAACATAATGTTTATGCTTAGTTTGACATAGTTTTTCATAGTATTACTACGTAATTTGACATAGTTATTTATAGTAATACCAATTTGTTTGACATAGTTTTTTATAGTATTACTGCTTAGTTTGACATAGTTATTCATAGTAATACCAATACGAATCAAAATACAAGCAATTTAATTTAAAGTAGTTTTATGAGTAATACAAATCCTAACACTAAAGCAAGTTTCTAATGTAAGTTTATGAATAGTTTTATTGTTATTCTTTTTGAATTTCTGAGTTTTTGAATTGTTTTATTGTTATTATTTTTGAACTTCTTGGTTTATAAATTGATATTATTGTTAGACTCTTTGAATATCTGGGTTTTCATCATTTGGTTTGTGCAATCAAACAAATGCGTGAAGAACTGAAGACCAATTATGAGGAGATTGCAAATCTGAAGGAGATTTTGGCAGGTATTGGCAAGATTTTCGGTTATGGAAAACCAAATGTTTAGCTAATATTTGTCAGTGGGTCTTTGTTAAACCTATGAATTTGTTTCAACTACAATGGTTTATGTCTTTGTTTTCTAATGTAAGCCCCCACAGTTTCAATCAATGTTTTCCATGTATTTCTAATTAAGAACATAATGTTTATGCTTAGTTTGACATAGTTTTTTTTATAGTATTACTACGTAATTTGACATAGTTATTCATAGTAATACCAATTTTTTTGACATAGTTTTTTATAGTATTACTGCTTAGTTTGACATAGTTATTCATAGTAATACCAATACGAATCAAAACACAAGTAATTTAATTTAAAGTAGTTCTACGAGTAATACAAATCCTAACACAAAAGCAAGTTTCTAATGTAAGTTTATGAATAGTTTTATTGTTATTATTTTTGAATTTCTGATTTTATGAATTGTTTTGTTGTTAATCTTTTTGAATTTCTGGGTTTATGAATATGTATTATTATTAGACTCTTTGAATTTCTGGGTTTTCATCATTCAGTTTGTTCAGAATGATGGCTTACACCATGATTTTTGATCAAACAAATGCGTGAAGAACAGAAGACTCTGAAGAGATTGCAAATCTGAAGGAGATTTTGGCAGGTATTGGCATGATTTTTGCTTATGTTCGAACCGCTTACAGAGGGATTTACAGTCATTCGCTGCCAAGAGGAGAGCAAGCGCCCCACTCGAGTCTCCAGCGAGCGCTTCTAGCTGCTTCGCCTTCTTCTTCTTATTATGGTAGCTAACCTAACTAATAGATAGAAAAACCTGAGCGAAGTAGCTAAGGGACTAGGTCGGTAAGAAAGATGATAGAGAGTTGGCCGAAATGGGCCCACCCGAGATCCTATGACAGGTATCAGGATGAATCATTTTGTGGCACCGGGCTTTGACATTTCTCCTCTGCTTTGCTCCACGAGTCGTGATGCTTTGATTGTCGTCTTTCGAATTCAGGATTTGTCTGGATAATAAACATCATCCTTTAGTCCGCACCGGCATTCCAGAACGAAAGTCATAGAAAAAAGGTCTTAGTCCTAACTTCTGGTTGGCTTTCCCACAATCGATTCAAGAGCAAGCAAGAGAGAGGGAACAGTCTCCGATTTCAAAGGAGTTCCTCGGCAACGATCTGTCACCCAACCTACTTAAACAACCTAAAGGAGGAACAAACTTAGATAGAAAGCGAAAGCTGTCCAATTCAAAACCGGAGATACTGAACTATTCAAAGCCAGCTTGTCCGCCAGGCAACAGTCTGCATCTTGGGAAGACGCTGGGACTGAAATCTGCCTGGGACTCGCATCATTGCATGCAAGGGGAGCTCGTTCGATTCACAAATAGGTCTGACGAAAACTAAATTTTTATTTAATCTTTGTCAGTGGGTCTTCGTTAAACCTATGAATTTGTTTCAACTACAATGGTTTATGTCTTTGTTTTCTAATGTAAGCCCCCACAGTTTCAATCAATGTTTTCCATGTATTTCTAATTACGAACATAATGTTTATGCTTAGTTTGACATAGTTTTTCATATTATTACTACGTAGTTTGACATAGTTATTCATAGTAATACCAATTTGTTTGACATAGTTTTTTATAGTATTACTGCTTAGTTTGACATAGTTATTCATAGTAATACCAATACGAATCAAAACACAAGCAATTTAGTTTAAAGTAGTTTTACCAGTAATACAAATCCTAACATAAAAGCAAGTTTCTAATGTAAGTTTATGAACAGTTTATTGTTATTCTTTTTGAATTCCTGAGTTTATGAATTGTTTTATTGTTATTCTTTTTGAATTTCTGGATTTATGAATTGGTATTATTGTTAGACTCTTTGAATTTTTGGGTTTCCATCATTCGGTTTGTACAAAATGATGGCTTACACCATGATTTATTGATCAAACAAAATCTGAGGAGATTGCAAATCTGAAGGAGATTTCGGCAGGTATTGGCAATATTTTTGCTTATGGAAAACCAAATGTTTCGCTAATCTTTGTCAGTGGGTCTTTGTTAAACCTATGAATTTGTTTCAACTACAATGGTTTATGTCTTTGTTTTCTAATGTAAGCCCCCACAGTTTCAATATTTGTTTTCCATGTATTTCTAATGTAACATAATGTTTATGCTTAGTTTGACATAGTTTTTCATAGTATTACTACGTAGTTTGACATAGTTATTCATACTAATACCAATACGAATCAAAACACAAGCAATTTAGTTTAAAGTAGTTTTACCAATAATACAAATCCTAACACAAAAGCAAGTTTCTAATGTAACATAATATTTACGCTTAGTTTGACATAGTTTTTCATAGTATTACTACGTAGTTTGACATAGTTATTCATAGTGATACCAATTTCTTTGACATAGTTTTTTATATTACTACTGCTTAGTTTGACATAGTTATTCATAGTAATACCAATACCAATCAAAACACAAGCAATTTAGTTTAAAGTAGTTTTACCAGGAATACAAATCCTAACACAAAAGCAAGTTTCTAGTGTAACATAATGTTTACGCTTAGTTTGATATAGTTTTTCATAGTATTACTATGTAGTTTGACATAGTTATTCATAGTGATACCAATTTGTTTGACATAGTTTTTTATAGTATTAATGCTTAGTTTGACATAGTTATTCATAGTAATACCAATACGAATCAAAACACAAGCAATTTAGTTTAAAGTAGTTTTACTAGGAATACAAATCCTAACACAAAAGCAAGTTTCTAATGTAACATAATGTTTACGCTTAGTTTGATATAGTTTTTCATAGTATTACTATGTAGTTTGACATTGTTATTCATAGTGATACCAATTTGTTTGACATAGTTTTTTATAGTATTACTGCTTAGTTTGACATAGTTATTCATAGTAATACCAATACGAATTAAAACACTAGCAATTTAATTTAAAGTAGTTTTACCAAGAATACAAATCCTAACACAAAAGCAAGTTTCTAGTGTAACATAATGTTTACGCTTAGTTTGATATAGTTTTTGATAGTATTACTATGTAGTTTGACATAGTTATTCATAGTGATACCAATTTGTTTGACATAGTTTTTTTATAGTATTACTGCTTAGTTTGACATAGTTATTCATAGTAATACCAATACGAATCAAAACACAAGCAATTTAGTTTAAAGTAGTTTTACCAGGAATACAAATCCTAACACAAAAGCAAGTTTCTAATGTAACATAATTTTTACGCTTAGTTTGATATAGTTTTTCATAGTATTACTATATAGTTTGACATAGTTATTCATAGTGATACCAATTTGATTGACACAGTTTTTTCATAGTATTACTGCTTAGTTTGACATAGTTATTCATAGTAATTACCAATACGAATCAAAACACAAGCAATTTAGTTTAAAGTACTTTTACCAGGAATACAAATCCTAACACAAAAGCAAGTTTCTAATGTAACATAATGTTACGCTTAGTTTGATATAGTTGTTCATAGTATTACTATGTAGTTTGACATAGTTATTCATAGTGATATCAATT
>NW_006256858.1:92469-93983 GCF_000478725.1 Eutrema salsugineum
TATAGTATTACTGCTTAGTTTGACATAGTTATTCATAGTAATACCAATACGAATTAAAACACTAGTAATTTAATTTAAAGTTGTTTTACCAGGAATACAAATCCTAACACAAAAGCTAGTTTCTAATGTAACATAATGTTTACGCTTAGTTTGATATAGTTTTTCATAGTATTACTATGTAGTTTGACATAGTTATTTATAGTGATACCAATTTGTTTAACATAGTTTTTTCATAGTATTACTGCTTAGTTTGACATAGTTATTCATAGTAATACCAATACGAATTAAAACCCTAGCAATTTAAATTTAAAGTAGTTTTACCAGTAATACAAATCCTAACACAAAAGCAAGTTTCTAGTGTAACATAATGTTTACGCTTAGTTTGATAAAGTTTTTCATAGTATTACTATGTAGTTTGACATAGTTATTCATAGTGATACCAATTTGTTTGACACAGTTTTTTATAGTATTACTGCTTAGTTTGACATAATTATACATAGTAATACCAATACGAATCAAAACACAAGCAATTTAGTTTAAAGTAGTTTTACCAAGAATACAAATCCTAACACAAAAGCAAGTTTCTAATGTAACATAATATTTACGCTTAGTTTGATATAGTTTTTCAGGGGATTACTATGTAGTTTGACATAGGGTATTCATAGTGATACCAATTTGTTTGACATAGTGTTTTTATAGTATTACTGCTTAGTTTGACATAGTTATTCATAGTAATACCAATACGAATCAAAACACAAGCAATTTAGTTTAATGTAGTTTTACCAGGAATACAAATCCTAACACAAAAGCAAGTTTCTAATGTAACATAATGTTTACGCTTAGTTTGATATAGTTTTTCATAGTATTACTATGTAGTTTGACATAGTTATTCATAGTGATACCAATTTCTTTGACATAGTTTTTTATAGTATTTCTGCTTACTTTGACATAGTTATTCATAGTAATACCAATACGAATAAAAATACAAGCAACTTAGTTTAAAGTAGTTTTACTAGTAATACAAATCTTAAAACAAAAGCAAGTTTCTTATTTAACATAATGTTTACGCTTAGTTTGATATAGTTTTTCATAGTATTACTATGTAGTTTGACATAGTTATTCATAGTGATACTAATTTGTTTGACATAGTTTTTTTATAGTATTACTGCTTAGTTTGACATAGTTATTCATAGTAATACCAATACGAATCAAAACACAAGCAATTTAGTTTAAAGTAGTTTTACCAGGAATACAAATCCTAACACAAAAGCAAGTTTCTAGTGTAACATAATGTTTACGCTTAGTTTGATATAGTTTTTCATAGTATTACTATGTAGTTTGACATAGTTATTCATAGTGATACCAATTTGTTTGACATAGTTTTTTTATAGTATTACTGCTTAGTTTGACATAGTTATTCATAGTAATACCAATACGAATCAAAACACAAGCAATTTAGTTTAAAGTAGTTGTACCAGTAATACAAATCCTAACATAAAAGCAAGTTTCTAATG